>NC_056726.1:261115834-261348334 GCF_019279795.1 Protopterus annectens | reverse complement strand
AGACAGTTACCAAGGCTATAGGACGAGGTAAAGGTGGTCCACATTGGCCTACCTAGACCTTGCAAAGGCCTTCAACATCATTCCCATTCAGGGTATTATAGAAAAGCTCTACCAGCCTGAACATAAACCCTACATCAACTTTAGATGGGTTGCCAACTCTCACGGACATAACCCACATGGTGGAGAGTTGCGGAGCTTGTGGTCTGACTCTAAACTCAAGTTACAAGTGGCGCTCCCCAGGGCTTAGTCCTAGGACCCTCCTGTTCGGCATATACTTCTCAGAGGTGCAGGCAAAGTGCACAGGTGGGAGGACTATGGCTGAGCAAGTTCACTGGATCTAACTGCAAACTAGGGGCTAGTAATTGATTTCTTCTCCCGGCTGACACAGGCATCCTCCAAAAGGGTCTCCACTGAGACAGATACCTGTGTCAAACCATGGCTCCTCAAGCTAAAATGCCAAAAGTGCATTAGTCATCCCCTTTGAAAAAAAAACAAAGTTCCCACAAACTACTACACATAGGTGGTAGCCCCCTAAATACGTGAAGCTATAATAAGGGATCTGGGGACCCAAGTAGATAGTAACCTCTCCCTTTGATAATCACATTGCCAAAGTGGTTAGAAAAATCCTTCTATGTAGCCCACCTAATCACAAAAAGGGTTTGCATCCAGATCAAAGAGGTCATTATGCCCCCTCTATGCATCACTCATCCTAATTCCATCATAGAGTACAATGCCCCTGTTTGGGATATACCTTACAAGACACCTGCAACAGCTGGAACGCACCACAGAAGTACCTCTCACCTCAAGAGGATCACTGGCCTCAAAAAAGGAGGCAGTGACCTCCAATGGTTAAGGTGCTTGGCCTTTACTGTAAGCCAGCATGGGTTCAGGGTCTGAGTCTCACAAATTGGGAGGTCACCAAGCTTTCTTAAATGGCCCACAAGGGCAGTTAGCCTAGTAACTCATCTATGAATAGATGCCCCATGCAGCTCAACTGAAGAAAGTCCAGCTGTACTTTGGTTGCATACCGCCTACTCAGGAGGTGATCTCTGCCTGGACATACAACGCCATATCCAACCCAGACATGCTCCAACCTAAAGAAAACCATATATCCCCTCAAGTCACACGCCTAGGGATCTAAACCTCACCACAACAATAAATAGGACATGCTGGAGGGATAGAGTTCTGTCCCAGAGACTTCCCATGCCTGGAACAAGATTCTAATCTACATTAGGCAGAGGCTCTTAGCTAACCCTCTTCAAGAGAAACCTTGATCTAGTGGGATTTCTGGGAAACATAAAGTTTAACACTCCAGGGGATCACTTCAATGGCTCTGCTGGACAGAGGTATACAGTGGGAAACTAATCTAAGGGAGCCGGGTGAAAACCAACACAGCCTAAGGCTATTTATAAATGTTCTTTGGGCAGATAGCCTAGCACCTAGCTATGAATCTATGTCCCCCACTTAAAACCCATGTTGTAATTAAGGAGCTTCAACTCTCACTGACTCCAATGTGGGAGCTCTCATGGAAAACATCTAGAGCACAGAGCTCAAGCAAGAGAAAAATTCCCTCAATTTCCTTAAGAGCACAACAACAGAACACACTAGGTTTTCCCTCTGAACTGGACTATATACCCTTGTCCACCCTAAAATGTAATCCCTTTCAGCGCTTCCTTCAGAGAGCAAATGTGTCTCCAGTTTAAGATTCTCAGACTCCACTCACACTCAAAATAAATTTAAATCTTACACACACTCAAACACGCACAGAGAAGCCTGACACTGATTTCCGTGATATGCCCCTCCCCAGTACAAATGGTAAATGCTGCCACCAGAGTCAGACAGGGTCTTCATGTTCTCCCTGCAAAAGGTGATCACTTATTAAAAAATTAAGAATATCAAAATAAGTGGGATAGCTAATGACTGTGAATTAGCCAGGGCATTCAAGGTGACCTGGGAGTATCAAACAGGTATAAGCAATCTCTAATCTCTAAGAAACAAACTGGATTGTCCAGCCACAAATGTAAAGTGCAATGAAAAATAATCTGTAAAATGATTGCAAGAATGCAACCAATTACTTTCAATAAAGACCAGAATTCAATCACTCAGGAAATATAAAATTAAAAGTGTAGGATAGAAGTCTATCAACTTAGAAAACTCCATCTAAATAACTAAACTTTTCCTAATTTAACCAAATAATATTGTCCCTTTGGATCTAAAAAATGTAAAAGCAAAGGGCAAGTAAGGCAGTTGGGCAGGCTTACAGTTCTATGTAGGAGTCATTTTTCCTGGTATCTTCTGCACAGCACTGTAATCTGACTGTAACTCCTCTAACTAACTGCTCAGCACTGGGTAACTGACTGCATTAGTTCTCTTTTATATTCCATGTTAGCAGTCTCAACTGTCTTATTTTCTTAAAATAATAGTCAGCTATTTGAAAGTTATTTTTCCTGTTAATCAGCTATTCAAATGTAATTACCTGTGCCCAACCAGGAGCATTCTACTGACATCAATTGTTCACTCTACTCTGTTCAGTTGATTCTTCCAATGCAAACATTGTGTACTTTAGAATCTCCCTCACAAATGTGTGTAATTAGAAGTATATCAAAAACATCTAATGGATCCTTTAAATGTTTTGTGTATATAAACAGGGAGATACTCTCAACATTTTTTAAAAACATATTTTACATTTTTACAATTAGACACGCCAAGCATACAATACAAGTTAATCTGAGAATATACACAAATCTCCTACCAGGACATGCTAACGCAGATGACAGTGTTTTCATTTTCTTCACAGGTAGTTTCCCCAGTTTTCTATACAGTTGTGTGTGTCTGTGGGAATTAGTATAGTTAAATAAGGGGGGGTTTGAAGGCACAAGCCCTCACACTTGGTGGTGCAGGGGAGGGGCTCTGCATCACCATGCATAAAGTGTTCTTTTCACTGAAATGGTCTTTGAGTAAATTATATACAACCAATATATATATATATATATATATATATATATATATATATATATATATATATATATATATATATATATGTGTATGTGCTTCATAATGACTGACTGAGCTGCAACTCATCATAGTACTATAAGTCAAAAACAAAAAATGTTCAAGTCTAAATTATAAATTATTTCTGAAAAAAAAATTCTGTCCTGGTGTAAGTAAAAAGCCTTTGCCCCCACCTACCCATAACATATGTAATAAAACTGTAGGTTATGTATTATGAATATGTACACTTTTAAACTCATCATTTCAGAGAGTTTTGGCCATGTACATTTGTGCTGTATAAATTAATTAGGTTTCCATATAATACAAATGCATATGTGTATATAAGTATATGTGTATATAAGTTCATAGGGTAGATACTTTTCAGGCTATCTGCCCGAGGGCATTTTATAAGCCTTAGCCAGAGTGTGTTGGCTTCTCACCACCCCATTGATTAATTAACTGAGCCTCTGACAAGCAGAGCCAAAGAAGTGATCCCAGGGGTGTATTTTCTCTTGTTACCTCCATCCACTCTGTCAGTAGGCTCTCTCTTTGAAGAGTGTTGAAAGTGAGGGGCTCTTCCCCTCAGCTCTAATGTACTTAGGGAATTTTGTTCCAAAGCATGGGAGTCTCTCTGACAGGGATCTATCCTCTCCAGCATGTTCTATTTTATTGTTGTGGCTAGGTTTAGCTCACTCAGCACATGGCTCAAGAGTGACTTGGATTTCTTTAGGTGGAGCATGTCCATCAATTCCTGAGTTGGGCATGGGCTTTGTAAGTCAGGCAGAGATCACCTCTGAGTAAGTGATATGCCACCGAGTACAGCCAGAGTTTTTCTCAGTCTGGCTGCATAGGACAAATGTGCTGAGGCCAGTAATCCTCTTGGTGAGGTGCTTTTGTGGTCTCTTTCAAGCTGTTGGAAGTGTCTTGTGAGGTACATCCCATGGGGTATTGTACCTCATGATGGGTCTGATGAGTGACTTCGCAGGTAGAGGGGCACTTTTCATAACCTCCTTTATTTCTAGATGCTAAACCCCTTTAGTAATTAGATGTAATACATAGAAGCGATTTCCTAACTACTTTGGCAATATGATCGTCAAAGGAGAGATTACTATCTACCTTAATATCTCTTTATTTCACCTCTTCTTGTGTTAAGGGCTTCACTATGTGGTAATTGCAGGTGTTTTGTTTTTCCTAAATGGGATGACTCATGCATTTCTTTTTGGCATTTAGCCTTGAGGCCATGACTTTGACACAACCAGGTGTCTTGTCTCAGTAAGACCTTTTTGAGGCATGTCCGCTTCCAGCCGGAGAGTCAATTATGTATTCCTAGTTTCCAGTGTCATCAGCAAACTTATTAGGCATAGTGACCTCCTGTGTTTGGGCCTGGTGTACTTCTCTGAGAAATATATGCCTAACAGTAGGAGTCCCAGAACCAGCATTGCAGGACACCACTTGTGACTAGTTTAGAGTCAGACCTTGGAGCCCAAGCCATTCTTTACCATGTGAGTTCTTGTCTGTAAGCCAGTTGGCAAACCCATCTTGTGATGTAGGGTTTATGTTCAGGCTGGTGAGTTTTTCTATAATACCCGAAAGTGAGGAAATGGTATCGAATGTCATTGTGAGATCAAGGTAGGCTGTGTGAACCTTCACCTTTCTCACAGGGTCCAGTCGAATTTCCGTAAACAAATGTAATAAATGTAAATAAATAAATAATTTATCTCTCAGACTATATCTGCAATTGTTACGACAAAACTTCAGTAATGACAATAAGCTAATTAAAATCTATGTACAGTCAAAGACTAATTGCGACTGCAAAATAATCTCCTATATCCCTACCTCTCAGTTAGATGGCAACGTAACTGGAAAAATCGTGATCAAACCATCAAGTTAGATTATAGTTTACCCTCCAGGCCTAATGACTCCAAAGAAAAATTGTAAATGAAATGCTAAATGGTTTGATATGTACAGTTAAAGGATCTTCTGTTAGCTTACACTCAGTCCACACAAAACTACACATAACACCACTCTTTCTCTACATCTGGCTCCATATTTCAGCAAAAAAATCACATTATACTTCTCCTCGATTTCTATCTCATATGCAAACAATGCAACTGTACTCCAAAGATTCACAGCAAAAGTAATTTCAGCTGGGACCAGCTTTTAAGCATACCTCTTAACCCTTCTTATTGCAAGAAATTTACAAAGCCAAAAATACTGGGCAACTCCAAATCAGAGACCCATTTAATTCATTGTTACATATATACAAAGAGAAGGAAGGAAGGAAAGGAAGTAAATAAATATGTGGATATGAAGACCTGTAATGTGCTTGTTGACTTCTTGAATTCCATAAGGTATATGCCAAAAGCTGAAAAATATAGGGGAGAGACTCCTCAAACTATTTCCATTGTTATTTTGCAGATAATGATGCTTTGTAACATGGGACTAGTCGTAAAAGTAATAAACTATGCAGTGCAGCATATTTACCATACATGAGCCTCTGCCTCATTGCATAAAACACATTGTTGGGCTCTGTGTACTGGTACAGGCCATGAATCCCTCTCCATTTAAATACAGCCCATGATTTAGAACATGACCCACTGACCTACCTATCACACTTTGGTGCATGTACCACTTCCAGGATTGTGGGCACAGGCTATATGTAGTGTCTGCCAACAATCTGTGTGCCTGCCCACTAAAAGAGGACTAAAGCTTTATGCTTAATGCTTCCACTGTTAGGTGGTAGCAATACCTCATGCAAGGCCTGCTCATGTTTACACTGCCAAATAGAACATCTGTAAGCATGAGTAGCTGAAAGTATATGCTGAACTTTACCTAACTCCACTGCATAATACCTAAGCATTCTTCCCTGTAGAGAGAGATATATATATATATATATATATATATATATATATATATATATATATATATATATATATTTGTGTGTGTGTGTGTGTGTGTGTTGCAGGTAATACTTTTCACAAATCATATGGCTTGGCAATTCTAATGGCAGCCCACTTTTTATCAGGCTTAACAGTACTGAATTAATGGTGTTGTACCAAAAACCTCCTTCAAAACAAAAATGAGGGTATTCAGCAGGTGAACTACATATATAAAAATACAAAATATTTGAACATAATCTTTGGTCACATTTGAAAATTGGAGGTGTGTATTATGATGAAAAGACAGGAACCTGAATAAAAAAAAAACCCCTGTAGTAATGGGTACCCCCACACACAGACATCTTTCTTCTGCTGCTGCCTTGTTCAAGTAATGCACATTGTCATACAATGCTACAAATCACTGGGCAACCATAGTTATGGATAATCATGAAAACACTCATCACTATTCTATCTCTGTATGCAAATAGCAAGTAATTTTGTAATATAGAATAAACTTAAAAGGTCTACCAGATCAATTGGTCTATGAGGGTGACCATACTTGAGTCCCTTGATCTGGGTTCATTATTCCTTATGCTCACTGGGACTGTGGAAATTTCTAGACTAGTCCACTTCCACAGTTAGGGGAACTCCCCACCCTGATAAACATCATATGCAGATGTTCTTCATATAGTATAACCGCTGCAATCATCCACCCAGCTTGCTAAAATTATTCCTCTGAAGTTATTAGAAAGCACTCTTCCCAGCCACAAAAAAAGAAAACAACAAGGATTTGGCACCTGCATTAGTTATAATAAGTAAGCAAGATGTGGTAAGTACATACTCTTGCCTGGATTCATGTGGGTAAGTCCAACATCTAAAGCTAGATGGATGCTCTATACACACAGGGTAATGGAGGGAGGGTAATCTTGACCCACCAAGGAGAGAGTCATCTCATAGACCCACTAATATGGTAAGAATCAACTGTAGATGGCATTTTACCCCAAATTAAAAATCCAATGGTGAAACATTACAGTTAACTCCCATTCAGGGAAAATGCAATCTGTTATAACAATTCTCCTCAACAAACTAAACCCTGAATAAACTGAGGAAAAGCATAGAACAAATAAAAACCATCTCTCTCCTAAAATTGCGCTTGCCAAAATGTCAAACAAAGCAAAAACAGTGGATACACAGAATAAAACCAACCACACACACAAACATCATAATCTAAATCAGAAAAAATGAGACAATACTCATCTATCCATATAATGCCTGTAACACAGTAGCTACTATCTTGCAAGTAAAATGTGGAAATCTATAGAAACTATTACCCAGCTAGAAGTTGCCAAGAGCAATAAACTGCTGAGTGCAAAATGACAGAAAGTATCTGTTAAAGATCATACATAGTGAAAAAGTGTAACTTGCCAAAAAAACTTCCCTCCACAGAAGTAGCCCTAGGGATTTCTGATCGTGGAAGTGCATTTTAAAACAAACTTCCCAAATAAGCCTTTGGTATATAAACACTTATTTCTTCTATAAAATCTCATTATGTTTCCCCTGCACTGTTGTTACTCTCCCTTTTCTTGACATTATCAATGTGTAGTATATTGATGATGCAAGTTCAGGAGTGCAAGGGTATAAGGCATTTCCTAACATATTTAGATCAGCTGCTATAGAAACAGGGACTAAAGGTGGAGGTGTCTCTACATTCTACACTCAAAAATAAATATACTTCAAGGCTACTGGCTGAAACAGGACAATGCAGTTGAGCTTCCATATTCAAATCCTCATCATGGACAAAATCTTATACCCACTTCCCTTTATTAAAGCTATAGGTCCCCCTATGATCCAGGAAACCACAGAATGTATGAAGGCTTAGTGGAGACAATTCCTAGTGAATCCCCAAACATCAATAGGTTGTGAAAACAGACGGAAGAACATAATGGTAAAAAATTAGGAGGTGTACTCACCCAACAGGATAAAAACACTCTCATCAAATTAAAACAAAAACCTCAGAGGACAAATAAAAGCCTACCAAAGCCAACATTTGAGAAAAGTCTAGCCTCCCAGGTCAAGGACAATCATAAGGCATTTTTAGCTTTGTCAGCAACCTCAAAGGTAATACATAATTAAGTCTGCAGGGCTTGTTTGTTAATGGAGGCACTCTACAATGAGCTGTGAATATGTAGCAAACTTATTGGCAGACAAATTCAGCTCTAACTTTGCCACTGTCTCCCCCAGCCTCCTCCTTCAAGAAATGCCATCAGATAGCAACTCCTCCAACTATCACTGGGGAAGAAGTCCTCAGCAATCTCTAAGGCCAAGAACATTACATCAGTGAGCCCCCGATTGGGACTGATCCCCAGCCTGCCTTTCTAAATAACAGGACCTCTGGATCACTGTTTAGCAGTAATCCTCCAAAATGAGCTTCATGCCTCGTGTTGAATGTAGAAATGGCAGCCGCCATCCCTCTAATCAAAGTTGCAGGACATCTAGGGACCTCTGATAACCCATAAGTCTCACTAAGGTCTCATATGCAAAGTCATGGAAAGAATAGGGTTCATAGGTAGATACTCAGGGCTATCTGCCCTAGGCATTTATATGCTTCTAGCCAGAGGTATTTGGCTTCCATTCCCTATTAGGATTAGCCTACTGTGCCTCTGTAAAGTAGGGTCACAAGGAAGGTACCCCTTTAAGATTAGTTTACTGTGCCTCTGTCTAGTGTGGGACACAGAAGAGATCCCAGGGGTGAATTTATGATTTCCCATCCACGGCCCAGAGATTTCACTCTTAAAGAGGGTCAGCAAGGGGCTATGTCTAATATGAATTGGGATTCTATTCCAGGAGTGAGGGAGCCTCTGGGAAATGAATCTCAACCCTCTCCAGCATGTCCCATTTATTTTTGTGTTGAGGTTTAGGTCCCTGGAGCAGCTGCAAGGCTCTAAGGGACCTGGACTTTTGAGGTGGGAGCATGTCCATTAATTCTGGGTTTGACATGGCTTTGTAATCGTCAGGCATAGATCGCCTTCTGAGTAGAAGGTAAGCAACTGAGTAGAGCTGGAGTTTCTTTAGTCAAGCTGCATAGGGACATCTGTTTGTAGCCCATGATCCTTCTTGGTGAGGTACTTTGCAGGGTTCCTCCAGTTGCTGCAGTGGTGTCAGTAAGGGCACATCCAAAGGGGCATTGTATTCACTCCAGTGGCCTGATGAGGATGAGTAGAGGGGCAACAGAGGGGCACAATGACCTCTCTTGATCTAGATGGAACCTGCTTCGTGAATAAGGTGGGCTGCAGGAAGCACACTTCTAATCCACTTTGGCAACGGATTATCAAAGGAGAGAGCCACATTCACATTGGTCCCCAAATCTCTAATTACTTCTTCCAGATTAAATGCAGATTACCACCTATGTAGTAATTTGTGGGCACTCTTTGTTTTGTCCAAAGGATGACTATGCACTTTTTAGCATTTAGCTTGAGGCCGCTGGCTCTGGCACCAAGCATCCATCTCTGTGAGACCCATTTGGGGATGCTTGTGTCAGTTGAGATTTGATTTTATGCGGCCCCCAGTTTGCAGTCATCTAAGTAATCTCTTTGTCGGGCCATAATCCCGCCAAGTGTTAGCCTGAACCTCCTCAGAGAAGTATATACCTAACAAGAGAAGTCCCAGAACTGATTCTGTAATTTCACTTTTGTAACTGGTTTGATTCAGAAGCAGAAATGTTCTTTGTGCATGAAGAACCTTTAGGTGGTGCTTGAGGTGACCTGTGAATAATCACTGATGATCTGGTTTGTGTGTGTGCCTTGGCAGTGATTCCCTATGTAAGGTAGTGTGATGACTGGCCAATATCTCACCAGACTGCCAGCTTAAGCACTCAAACCATTTAATGCTGTCCAAGCTGCAAAATCCTTTACTAATGCACTCTACGGGCACTTACAAGAATGCATGGATTGTGCTATCCCAAGCAAAACCAAGACTCACTCCTCCAAGAAAAGGAAACCAGTCTGGTGGACCCCTGCCATAAACAAGCTATAGGTTCATAGGTTCATACTAGGCTATCTGCCCAAGGGCATTTATAAGCCTAGCCCATAGTTATGTGGCTTTCGCCACCCCTTTAGTTTGAATAAAAACTATGCCTATCATTTTGCTGTGCCTCTGTCAAGCAGTGACACTGAAGTAATCCCTGGGGTATATCTGCAATCTCCCATCCATTGGTCAAGATTCCTCTTGAACAAGGCCAGAGAGGTGCTCTGCCTCACATGTACTGGGATTTTGTTCCACAGCATAGGGAGTCTCTGGGTGATGAATCTGTCTAGAAGGAGGAAACAAGTACAGAAAAGAGTAAAATCCCAAGAAGGGAAAATATCCCTGATCAGTATCAGCAAGAAACTATGATCCCTCATAAAATCATCCAAGGCTAGCTTCGAAAGACAAATTGCCAAGGACTCCAAAGATAACCACAAGGCATTATTTAGCTATGTCAAGAATCTAAGTGGCAATTCTCAGATCTGCTCAGAGTTAGTGCAGCATGGCTCAAAATACACTGAACCGACCGACATGGCCAACATCTTGGCAGACAGGATCAGTGCAAACTTCACCCCCATCTCACTCCCAAAAGGGCCCATAACCATACCAGAAGAATGTAGTGCCCCTGAAATCACAGACACTCAGGTTAAAACAGCCCTCTCCAAAGCCAAAAACACAGCATCAATGGGACCGGACGGTGTCGCAGGCTGCATCCTACACGAGCTCCAAGATGAACTAACCTCTCACCTAATCACATTGTTCAAACTCAGCCTCTTCACAGGCTACTTGCTACTTGCGCACAGCAACAGTTATTCCACTTCACAAAGGTGGAGCCATAAGAGACCCTGGGAAATATCACCCTATAAGCCTGACTAGCTTGGTCTGCAAGGGTATGGAGCGCATCATCATGGATCTCATTAATAGAGACATTGGGAACCTCCAAACACTGGACCCTACCCAGTTTGGCTTTGTTAAGGGCAGATCATGTCTCTTAAACCTGGTGGACTTCTTTGAGACAGTTACCAAGGCTATAGACGAGGTAAAGGTGGTCCACACAGCCTACCTAGACCTTGCAAAGGCCTTCAACATCATTCCCCATTCAGGTATTATAGAAAAGCTCACCAGCCTGAACATAAACCCTTACATCACGAGATGGGTTGCCAACTCTCACGGACATAACCCACATGGTGAGAGTTGCGGGAGCTAGGTCTGACTCTAAACCGGTTACAAGTGGCGTTCCCCAGGGCTTAGTCCTAGGACCCCTCCTGTTCGGCATATACTTCTCAGAGGTGCAGGCAAGCACAGGAGGACTATGGCTGAGCAAGTTCACTGACGACTGCAAACTAGGGGCTATAATTGACTCTCCGGCTGACACAGGCATCCTCCAAAAGGGTCTCACTGAGACAGATACCTGTGTCAAAACCATGGCCTCAAGCTAAATGCCAAAAAGTGCATAGTCATCCCCTTTGAAAAAAACAAAGTTCCCACAAACTACCACATAGGTGGTAGCCCCCTAAATACGGAAGCCATAATAAGGGATCTGGGGACCCAAGTAGATAGTAACCTCTCCTTTGATAATCACATTGCCAAAGTGGTTAGAAAATCCTTCTATGTAGCCCACCTAATCACAAAAGGGTTTGCATCCAGATCAAAAGAGGTCATTATGCCCCTCTATGCATCACTCATCCGACCCATCATAGAGTACAATGCCCCATTTGGGATATACCTTACAAGACACCTGCAACAGCTGGAACGACCACAGAAGTACCTCACCAAGAGGATCACTGGCCTCAAAAAAGGAGGGTGACCTAATGGTTAAGGTGCTTGCCTTACAAGCCAAGATGCAGGGTTCGAGTCTCACAATGGATAATTGGCTAGGCTTAAAATGGCCCACAAGGGCAGTTAGCCTAGTACTCATCTATGAATAGATGCCCTATGCAGCTCAACTGAAGAAAGTCCAGCTGTACTTGGTTGCATACCGCCTACTCAGAGGTGATCTCTGCCTGACATACAACGCCATATCCAACCCAGACATGCTCCACCTAAAGAAAACCATATCCCCTCAAGTCACACGCTCTAGGGATCTAAACCTCACCACAACAATAAATAGGACATGCTGGAGGGATAGAGTTCTGTCCCAGAGACTTCCCATGCTCTGGAACAAGATTCTAATCTACATTAGGCAGAGCTCCTAGCTAACCCTCTTCAAGAGAAACCTTGACGAGTGGATTGGGAAACATAAAGTTTACCCAGGGGATCACTTCAATGGCTCTGCTGGACAGAGGTACAGGGAACTAATCTAAGGAGCCGGTGAAAACCAACACAGCCTGGCTAGCTTATAAATGCCTTTGGGCAGATAGCCTAGCACCTAGCTATGAATCTATGTCCCCCACTTAAAACCCATGTCAGTAATTAAGGAGCTTCAATCCTCACTGACTCCAATGTGGGAGCCTCATGGAAAACACTAGAGCACAGAGCTCACAAGAGAAAAATTCCTCAATTTCCCTTAAGAGCACAACAGGAACACACTGTGTTTTCCTGGAACTGGACTATATACCTTTGTCCACCCAAAATGTAATCCCTTTTCATACCCTTCAGAGAGCAATGTGTTCCAGTTTAAGACCTCAGACTCACTCACACTCAAAATAAATTTAAATCTTACACACACTCAAACACGTACAGAGAAGCCTGACACTGATTTCCAGATATGCCCCCTCCCCAGTACAAATGGTAAATGCTGCCACCAGAGTCAGACAGGTCTTCATGCCCTTCAAAAGGTGATCACTTATTAAAAATTAAATATCAAAATAAGTGATAGCTATGACCAGAATTAGCCAGGCATTCAAGGTGACCTGGGGAGTATCAAACAGGTATAAGCAATCTCTAATCTCTAAGAAACAAACTGATTGTCCAGCCACAATGTAAAGTAATGAAAAAATAACTAAAATGATTGCAAGAATGCAAATCAATTACTTTCAATAAAGACCAGAATTCAATCACTAGAAATATAAAATTAAAGTGTAGGATAGAAGTCTATCAACTTAGAAAAACTCCATCTAAATAACTAAACTTTCCTAATTTAACCAAATAATATTGTCCCTGATCTAAAATGTAAAAGCAAGGCAAAGGCAGGCTTACAGTTCTGTTGAGTCATTTTTCCTGGTATCTTCTGCACAGCACTGTAACTGACTGTAACTCTCAACTAACTGCTCAGCACTGTAACTGACTGCATTAGTCTCTTTTATATTCCATGTTAGCAGTCTCAACTGTCTTATTTTAAAAATAACAGTCAGCTATTTGAAAAAGTTATTTTTCCTGTTAATCAGCTATTCAAATAATTACCTAACAACCAGGAGCATTCTACTGACATCACCGTGTTCACTACTCTGTTCAGCTGATTCTCCACAAACATTGTGTACTTTAGAATCTCCCTCACAAATGTGTGTAATTAGAAGTATATCAAAACACTAATGGATCCTTTAAATGTTTTGTATAAACAGGGAGATACTCAACATTTTTAAAAAACATATTTACATTTTTACAATTAGACACGCTGGCATACAATACAAGTTAATCTGAGAATATACACAAATCTCCTACCAGACATGCTAACGCAGATGACAGTGTTTTCATTTTCTTCACAGGTAGTTTCAGTTTTCTATACAGTTGTGTGTCTGTGGAATTAGTATAGTTAAATAAGGGGGGGTTTGGAAGGGGCAAAGCCCTACACTTGGTGGTGCAGGGGAGGGGCTTGTCACCATGCATAAAGTGTTCTTTTTCACTGAAATGGTCTTTGAGTAAATTATATACAACCAATATATATATATATATATATATATATATATATATATATATATATATATATATGTATGTGCTTCATAATGACTGACTGAGCTGCAACTCATCATAGTACTATAAGTCAAAAACAAAAAATGTTCAAGTCTAAATTATAAATTATTTCTGAAAAAAAAATTCTGTCCTGGTGTAGTGGAAGCCTTTGCCCCCCCCCCCCACCTACCCATAACATATGTAATAAAACTGTAGGTTGTACATGAATATGTACACTTTTAAACTCATCATTTCAGAGAGTTTTGGCCATGTACATTTGTGCTGTATAAATTAATTAGGTTTCCATATAATACAAATGCATATGTGTATATAAGTATATGTGTATATAAGTTCATAGGTAGATACTAGGCTATCTGCCCGAGGGCATTTATAAGCCTAGCCAGAGTGTGTTGGCTTTCACCACCCCATTGATTAATTAACTGAGCCTCTGACAAGCAGAGCCAAAGAAGTGATCCCAGGGGTGTATTTTCTGTTACCCATCCACTCGTCAAGGCTTCTCTTGAAGAGTGTTAGTGAGGGGCTCTGCCTAATGTACTTAGGAATTTTGTTCCAAAGCATGGGGAGTCTCTCTGACAGGGATCTATCCCTCCAGCATGTTCTATTTATTGTTGTGGCGAGGTTTAGCTCACTTGTGCACATGGCTCGCAGTGACTTGGATTTCTTTAGGTGGAGCATGTCCATCAATTCTGAGTTGGGCATGGCTTTGTAAGTCAGGCAGAGATCACCTCTGAGTAAGTGATATGCCACTGAGTACAGCCAGAGTTTTTTCAGTCGGGCTGCATAGGACAAATGTTTGAGGCCAGTAATCCTCTTGGTGAGGTGCTTTTGTGGTCTTTCAAGCTGTTGGAAGTGTCTTGTGAGGTACATCCCATATGGGGCATTGTACTCTATGATGGGTCTGATGAGTGACGAGTAGAGGGGCACTATAACCTCTTTATTTCTAGATGCGAACCCCTTAGTAATTAGATGGGCTACATAGAAGGATTTCCTAACTACTTTGGCAATATGATTGTCAAAGGAGAGATTACTATCTACCCATATCTCTTATTACCTCTTCTGTGTTAAGGGGGCTGCCGCCTATGTGGTAATTCGTGGGTGTTTTGTTTTTCCGAAATGGGATGACTATGCATTTTTTGGCATTTAGCTTGAGGCCATGACTTTGACACCAGGTGTCTGTCTCAGTAAGACCTTTTTGGAGGATGTCCGTGTCAGCCGGAGAGTCAATTATGGCTTCCAGTTTGCAGTCATCAGCAAACTTGGTTAGGCATAGTCCTCCTGTGTCTGCCTGTACTTCTGAGAAATATATGCCGAACAGTAGGAGTCCCAGAACCGAGCATTGCAGGACACCACTTGTGACTAGTTTAGAGTCAGACCTGGAGCCCGCTATTCTTACCATGTGAGTTCTGTCTGTAAGCCAGTTGGCAACCCATCTTGTGATGTAGGGGTTTATGTTCAGGCTGGTGAGTTTTTCTATAATACCCGAGTGAGGAATGGTATCGAATGCATTGGTGAGATCAAGGTAGGCTGTGTGAACCACCTTTCACAGGGTCCAGTCGGAATTTCCCGGTAAACAAATGTAATAAATAAATAAATAAATAATTTATCTTCAGACTATATCTGCAATTGTTACGATAAAAATCAGTAATGACAATGCTAATTAAAATCTATACAGTCAAAGACTAAGTGACTGCAAAATAATCTCCTATATCCTCACCTCTCAAAGGATGGCAACAACTGGTAAAAAAAAATCGTACAACCATCGGTTAGATTATAGTTTACCCCTCCAGGCCTATGACTCAAAGAAAAATTGTAATGAAATGCTAAATGGTTTGATATAAAGTTGTGCTGATCTTCTGTTGCTTACATCAGTCCACAAAACTACACATAACACCACTCTTTCCTACATCTGGCTCCATATTTCAGCAAAAAAATCACATTATACTGATTTCATTCATATGCAAACAATGCAACTGTACTCCAAAGATTCACAGCAAAAAGTAATTTCAGCTGACCAGCTTTTAAGCATACCTCTTAACCTCTTATTGCAAGAAATCTTTACAAAGCCAAAAATAATGGGGGGGGGGGGCAATCCCGAAAATCAGAGACCGATTTAATTATTGTTATTATATACAAAGAGAAGGAAGGAAGGAAAGGAAGTAAATAAATATGGATATGAAGACCTGTAATGTGCTTGTTGACTTCTGAATTCCATAAGGTATAAGTGCCAAAGCTGAAAATAAGGGGAGACCTCAAACTATTTCCATTGTTATTTTGCAGATAATGATGCTTTGTAACATGGACTAGTCGTGTAAAAGTAATAAACTATGCAGTGCAGCATATTTACTACATGAGCCTTCTGCTGCATTGCATAAAACACATTGTTGGGCTCTGTACTGGTACAGGCCATGAATCCCTTCCATTTAAATACAGCCCATGATTTAGAACATGACCCACTGACCTACCTATCACACTTTGGTGCATGTACCACTTCCAGGATTGTGTTGTGCTATATGTAGTGTCTGCCAACAATCTGTGTGCCTGCCCACTAAAAGAGGACTGGGAAGCTTTGCTTAATGCTTCCACTGTTAGGTGGTAGCTACCTCATGCAAGGCCTGCTCATGGAGCTAACTGCCAAATAGAACATCTGCAAAGGCTATAGCTGAGTATATGCTGAACTTACCTAACTCATCATAATACCTAAGCATTCCCTGTATATATATATATATATATATATATATATATATATATATATATATATATATATATATATATATGTGTGTGTGTGTGTGTGTGTGCGCGCGTGTGTACTCTTCACAAATCATATGGCTTGCAATTTAATGGCAGCCCACTTTTATCAGGCGACAGTACTGAATTAATGGTGTTGTACCAAAAACCTTCAAAAACAAAAATGAGGGTATTCAGCAGGTGAACTACATATATGTACAAAATATTTAACATAATCTTTGGTCACATTTGAAAATTGAGTGTGTATTATGATGAAAGACAGGAACTGAATAAAAAACCCTGTAGTAATGGGTACCCCCCACACACAGACATCTTTCTTCTGCTGCTGCCTTGTTCAAGTAATGCACATTGTCATACAATGCTACAAATCACTGGGCACCATAGTTATATAATCAGTGAAAAACACTATCACTATTCTATTCTGTATGCAACAGCAAGTAATTTTGTAATATAGAATAAACGAAAAGGTCTACCAGATCAATTGGTCTATGAGGTGACCATACTTGAGTCCCTGACTGGGTTCATTATTCCCAGCCATCAGACTGTGGAAATTTCTAGACTAGTCC
This sequence comes from Protopterus annectens, assembly GCF_019279795.1. Taxonomy (NCBI): domain Eukaryota; kingdom Metazoa; phylum Chordata; order Ceratodontiformes; family Protopteridae; genus Protopterus; species Protopterus annectens. Next base: position 261,331,281 of record NC_056726.1, on the reverse strand, counting down.
ACTTCCACAGTTAGGGAACTCCCACCCTGATAAACATCATGATGTTCTTCATATGGTGCAAACTGCAATCATCCACCCAGCTTGCTAAAATTATCTCTCTAGTTATTAGAAAGCACCTTCCAGCCAATAAAAAAGAAAACAACAAGGATTTGGCACCTGCATTGTTATAATAAGCAAGATGTAAGTACATACTTGCCTGATTCATGGGTAAGTCCAACATCTAAAGCTAGATGGATGCTCTATACACACAGGGTAATGGAGGGAGGGTAATCTTGACCCACCAAGGAGAGTCATCTCATAGACCCACTAATATGGTAAGAATCAACTGATGGCATTTAATCAAATTAAACTAATGGTGAAACATTACAGTTAACCCCATTCAGGGAAAAATGCAATCTGTTATAACACCAACAAACTAAACCCTGAATAACTGAGGAAAAGCATAGAACAAATAAAACCATCTTCTCCTAAAATTGCGTTTTACAAATGTCAACAAAGCAAAAACAGGATACACAGAATAAACCAACCACACAAACATCATAATCTAAATCAGAAAATGAGACAATACCACTATCCATATAATGCCTGTAACACAGCTACTATCTTGAAGTAAAATGAAATCTATAGAAACTATTACCCACAGTTGCCAAGAGCACAAACTGCTGAGTGCAAAATGACAGAAAGTATCTGTTAAAGATCATACATAGTGAAAAGTGTAACTTGCCAAAAAAACTTCCTCCACAGAAGTAGCCCTAGGATTTCTGATCGTGAAGTGCATTTTAAACAAACTTCCCAAATGTTTGCAGTATATAAAACACTTATTTCTTCTATAAAAATCATTATGTTTCCCTGCACTGTTGTTACTCTCCCTTTTCTTGACATTATCATGTGTAGTATATTGATGATGCAAGTTCAGGAGTGCAAGGGTATAAGGCATTTCACATATTTAGATCAGCTGCTATAGAAACAGGGACTAAAGGTGGAGGTGTCTCAATTTACATCAAAAATAAATATACTTCAAGGCTGGTCAAACAGGACAATGCAGTTGAGCTTCTCCATATTCAAATCATCATGGACAAAATCTTATACCACTTCCTTACAAGCTATAGGTCCCCCTATGATCCAGGAAACCACAGAATGTATGAAGGCTTAGTGGAGACACCCTAGTGAATCCCAACATCAATAGGTTGAAAAACAGACGGAAGAACATAATGGCAAAAATTAGGAGGTGTACCACCCAACAGGATAAAAACACTCTCATCAAATTAAACAAAAACCTCAGAGGACAAATAAAGCCTACCAAAGCCAAATTTGAGAAAAGTATAGCCTCCCAGGTCAAGGACAATCATAAGGCATTTTTTAGCTTTGTCAGCAACCTCAAAGGTAATACATAATTGTCTGCAGGGCTTGTTGTTAATGGAGGCACCTACAATGAGCCAGAATATGTAGCAAACTTATTGGCAGACAAATTCAGCTCTAACTTTGCCACTGTCTCCCCCAACCTCCCTTCAAGAAATGCCATCAGATATAACTCCTCCAACTATCACTGGGGAAGAAGTCCTCAGCAATCTCTCTAAGGCCAAGAACATTACATCAGTGAGCCCTGACAATATCCCCAGCCTGCCTTCTAAATAACAGGACCTCTGGATCACTGTTTAGCAGTATCCTCCAAATGAGCTTCATGCCTCATGAATGTAGAATGGCAGCCGTCATCCCTCTAATCAAAGGCAGGACATCTAGGGACTCTGATAACCCATAAGTCTCACTAGTCTCATATGCAAAGCCGTGGAAAGAATAGGTTCATAGGTAGATACTAGGCTATCTGCCCTAGGGCATTTATAAGCCTAGCCAGAGTGTATTTGGCTTCCGCCTCCCTATTAGATTAGCCTACTGTGCCTCTGTAAAGTAGGTCACAGAAGGTACCCTTTTAAGATTAGTTTACTGTGCCTCTGTCTAGCAGGGACACAGAAGAGATCCCAGGGGTGAATTTGCGATTTCCCATCCACGCGTCCAGATTTCACTTAAAGAGGGTCAGCAAGGGGCTATGTCTAACATGAATTGGGATTCTATTCCAGAGTGAGGGGAGCCTCTGGGAAATGAATCTGTCCCTCCAGCATGTCCTATTTATTTTTGTGCTGAGGTTTAGGTCCCTGGAGCATGTAGCTCTAAGGGACCTGGACTTTTTGAGGTGGAGCATGTCCATTAATTCTGGGTTTGACATGGCTTTGTACGTCAGGCATAGATCGCCTCTGAGTAGGCGGTAAGCAACTGAGTAGAGCTGGAGTTTCTTTAGTCAAGCTGCATAGGACATCTGTTTGTAGCCCATGATCCTCTTGGTGAGGTACTTTTGGGGTCTCTCCAGTTGCTGCAGGTGTCAGGTAAGGTACATCCCAAAAGGGGCATTGTATTCAATTATGGGCCTGATGAGTGATGAGTAGAGGGGCACAGAGGGGCACAATGACCTCTCTTGATCTAGATGCGAACCGTTTCGTAATAAGGTGGGCTATATAGAAGGTCATTCTAACCACTTTGGCAACGTGATTATCAAAGGAGAGATTACTATCTACATTGGTCCCCAAATCTCTAATTACTTCTTCCGTACTTAATGGATTACCACCTATGTAGTAATTTGTGGGCACCTTGTTTTTTTCCAAAGGGGATGACTATGCACTTTTTAGCATTTAGCTTGAGGCCGTGGCTCTGGCACCAAGCATCCATCTCTGTGAGACCCATTTGGGGGATGCTTGTGTCAGCTGGAGATTTGATTATGGCCCCCAGTTTGCAGTCATCTGCGAACTTTGTCAGCCATAATCCCGCCGTGTTAGCCTGAACCTCAGAGAAGTATATACCGAACAAGAGAAGTCCCAGAACTGAGCCCTGTGGGACGCCACTTGTAACTGGTTTGGATTCAGACATGGCACCTGTGATTCTGACCATGTGGGTTCTATCTCTGAGCCAGTTTGCAACCCATCTTGTGATATAGGGGTTGATATTTAAGCTGGTAAGCTTATTTATGATGCCCGAGTGGGGTATTGTGTCAAAGGCTTTTGCGAGGTCCAGGTAGGCTGTGTGGACTACCTTGCCCTCATCTATGGCTTTGGTAACTGTTTCAAAGAAATCAACTAGGTTTAAGAGGCAAGATCTGCCCTTAACAAAGCCGAATTGGGTAGGGTCCAGTGTCTGGAAGCTCCCAATGTCTTTGTTTATGAGTTCCATGATAATACGCTCCATAGCTTTATAGACCAGACTAGTCAGGCTTATGGGGCGATAGTTTCTGGGGTCCATTGTGGCACTGCCTTTGTGGAGTGGGACCACTGTAGCTGTATGCCATTCTTTGGGTACATTTCCTGTAGTAAGGCTAAGTTTGAACAGTGACTTAATGTGAGGGTTCAGTTCTTCTAGGAGCTCGTGTAAGACACAGTCTGGGACACCGTCCGGTCCAATAGATGCTGTGTTTTTTGCTTTGGAGAGGGCAGCTTTCACCTGTGCATCTGTGATGTCAGGGAGGTTACATTCAGTTGGGATAGGCATTTGCTCCTTTGGGGTGGAAGGGGGGGGAGAGGTTTGCGCTGAATCTGTCTGCCAGGATGTTGGCTATGTCTGTAGGTTCAGTATATTTTGTACCATTATGCAACAATTCAGAGCATATCTAGGAGTTTCCGCCCATGTTCCTGACATAACTAAAGAAGACCGTGTGATTATCTTTAGTGTCTAGGACAATTTTTCTTTCGAAACTGGCCTTTGATGATTTTATGAGGGATCGAAGTTTCTTGCTAATACTGATCAGAGATGCCTTCCCTTTTTGGGATTTTGCTCTGTCATGTAGTAGCTTCCTCCTTCTGTTGTATAGTTTATTTATGGCCGGGGTCCACCAGATCGGTCTCCTGTTTTTGGAGGAGTGAGTCTTGGTTTTATTTGGGATAGCATGATCCATGCATTCCTGCAGGTGCTCATAGAATGCATTTGTAAAGGATTCTGCGTATTGGGCTGTATTATCCTCTGGCCCAGGGGCTTTGAAGGACTCCACCTCAGTCTTGAGAAGTGCAAAGATGGCTAATGAGAAATTCTTTACAGTCATTTCCTTGGCTGGGGGTGGGGACGGGATAGGGATGTCCAGGGAAATTTGTTTATGGTCTGATCTTACCAATGATGGGTTTACCTCTAGTGTGGAACATAGAGTCCCCAATGTTGGTGATGACCAGGTTCCAATATGTTGTTCCCTCTTGTGGGAGTGGTGACCAGTTGTTCCATTGCGTTAGAGTTTATAAATTCAAGGAACCGTTGGGCGAGGGTATTTGGGCTTGAGTAGTTTTCCCAGTCAATGTTTGGGTAGTTGAAGTCACCCAATAACATAGTGTTTGGAGAGACCTTCATATTCTTCAGTGTTCTCAGGAATGCCAAGTGGGGTTCCTGTAATAGGGAGGGTGTTCTGTAGCAGGCTACAAACTGAAAGGCAGTTTTGCCTGCTGTCACTTGTACATAGATGGTTTCCGATGCTTCGTGCAGTGCCACTAACCTGGAGGTGTAGGTATCTTTGATGAATATAGATACTCCCCCTCCTTTTGTGCTTTGGTCCGAGTTTTGGGGCTGAAACGCATGGTATGAGCTATAACCTGGTAGTGCTGGGGTGCTCTCAGGAGCCTTGAACCAGGTTTCTGTTACTGCACAGACATCGATTTTCTCTATACTGAGGAGAGCCTCAAGTGCGTGCATCTTGAGGTTTAGACTTCTGGCATTGAGTAGCATTACCTTTAGTTTTTTATCCTTGGGTTGTCTATGGAGGTGGGTTTGTCCTTTGAGCCTTGCCTAAAAAAGGCACTATGGGGGTGGCAAGAGCCTTGGTCAGTATACGAAAGCCTAAGGGTGACAGGTGCAAGCCGTTCCTAGCGAAGCAACATGGCTTGTCGAGCATGTCATCCCAGGCTGACAGACACTGGATCCCATTTGAATGAAACCAATACTTTAGCCAATTGTTGAAACTGATCATTTTGTCTTTATACTGTGGCATCATTCTTGGTGAGGGCAAGATGCTACTCAAGGTCAGGGTCATACCAGCCTGGGCTACATGGTCAGAGAGCTCCGCTATGGTACGTCTCAGGTCATTTACACCAGCATGGACAATGATGGAGTCATACTTGTACTTGCTTTGGAGTGACCTGAGTGCTTGCGTTATGTGGCGGATCCTGGCACCCGACAGGCAGCTTTGAGTGACCTTCTCCTTGTTCAGTCTGGTGAGCGGGACGTCAGTGTGTCGGACAATAGAGTCCCCTATAATAAGTGTATTTGGTGTTTTGTTTGGCCTTAAGGGCTGTGACTGTGAGGCACACTGATTTTGTGAGATATGTGATTCATGGGTATTGTTGAGGGGTGGCTGTTGCTTGGATATCTGCTTAGAGCCTCCGAGTATGTTTTTGTGTGTTTATGTGTTGGGTATGCAGATGCAATAGGTCCGTGTGAGACTGGATTGGTGGTGTGGGTGGTTACCTTTTCCTCCTGACTGACTGTGCCAGTCTTGGGTTGAGAGAGCTCTGCCTCCAGTTTGGCTGTGTAACTGCATCGCTAACATGTATTAGAGTTTGTTGGAAGGAGGAGAGGGTTGTCTGTGTACATAAGGCAATTGTAACATTGCCTCAAAATTCCCAGATTCACCAGCTGGACTGGAGAGTAACCTTGAAACTGTCCCTTGGACATACCAGATTAGTATAGGGAACTTTTTTTTACTGATCAGATTAGGGAAGGGAAATGATTTTTCACTCTTTCAGGAAGGACCAATCGGGAGCCTAATACTTATGAGAAGTCAAGGAGGGTGTAGTGCTTTAGTTAGTTAGTGTTTCCTTATAAGAGCTGAGCAAGTGCAGGGCTTTAGAAAGAGAATACAGTGATTACTTTGAGAGTTTGAACAGTTCTAAGGGAAAAAGTGAAGAGCAGACTTTCTGGAGCCTGGAATAATTTAAACCTGCTTAGACGGTGCTGCCCGATGCTGCTCAGTGCGCAAAACCACGCAAAAAGAGAGTTGTAGGGTTTTAAGAGAGAGAGATCAAGGAGTTTAGAATTGACCCAAAATGGCCAATAAAACTACAGCTTCTAGGTAGTAACCACTCCTCCAGGGACAGGCAGGCTGTTCAGTGTTAACCACTCCCACTGGTGAACACAGAGACTTCCTTTTAGCCCAAGCAAGCACTGGCCTTCTAGAAACTTCCAAACAGTTCAGAACAGGAAATCTGTAACTGAACTTTCTTAACTTTCAGAAAGTGGGAAAAAAGCAAGTTTTTTTTTTTTTTTTTTTTTTGTAGTTTAAAGGTAGCAGAGATACACAAGCCGCAGAATAATCACAACAGTGCAATAAATGACCCCACACTTGAGTGCTAGGCCAAAATCAGGTAAAATGCAGTTTTTAGAGAAAAAAACGATTTTAAATTAAGTGCAACACAGGAAATGCAGTAAACAGGCTCTAGATGTGTAGCAAGTACTGTTACTGTTACAGATATAGACTTTAGCAAGCCAGAAAATGCCAAAAAGTAGGCGGCAAAGCAGTAAAACTTAACAAGAAATCAGAAGAAAATACTTAAAATCACAAAAGTGGCTCCTTTTCTTCTCCCAGCGTTTTCTCCCCTTGGTAGGTGCTTCAGCAACAACTAGCAAGCCTGAAAAGATGACAAAACCACGAGGCAGCTGGGTTTTAAGAGAGAGAGATCAAGGAGTTTACAATTGACCAATAAAACTACAGCTTCTAGGTAGTAACCACTCCTCCAGGGACAGGCAGGCTGTTCAGTGTTAACCACTCCCACTGGTGAACACAGAGACTTCCCTTTAGCTCAAGCAAGCAATGGCCTTCTAGAAACTTCCAAACAGTTCAGAACAGCAAATCTGTAACTGAACTTTCTTAACTTTCAGAAAGTGGGAAAAAAGCAAGATTTTTTTTTTCCTTTTGTTGTGATTTAAAGGTAGCAGAGATACACAAGCAACAAAATAATCACAACAGTGCAATAAATGACCCCACACTTGAGTGCTAGGCCAAAATCAGGTAAAATGCAGTTTTTAGAGAAAAAACGATTTTAAATTAAGTGCAACACAGGAAATGCTGTAAACAGGCTCTAGATGTGTTCTAAGTACTGTTACTGTTACAGATATAAACTTTAGCAAGCCAGAAAATGCCAAAAAGTAGGCGGCAAAGCAGTAAAACGTAACAAAAAAATCAGAAGAAAATACTTAAAATCACAAAAGTGACTCCTTTTCTTCTCTCGATGTTTTCTCCCCTTGGTAGGTGCTTCAGCAACAACTAGCAAGCCTGAAAAGATGCCAAAAACACGAGGCAGCCGGGTTTTAAGAGAGACAGATCAAGGAGTTTAGAATTTATGCAAAATGGCCAATAAAACTACAGCTTCTAGGTAGTAACCACTCCTCCAGGGACAGGCAGGCTGTTCAGTGTTAACCACTCCCACTGGTGAACACAGAGACTTCCCTTTAGCCCAAGCAAGCACTGGCCTTCTAGAAACTTCCAAACAGTTCAGAACAGCAAATCTGTAACTTTACTTTCTTAACTTTCAGAAAGTGGGAAAAAAGCAAGATTTTTTTTTTTTTTTTTTTTTAGTTTATGAGTAGTTAACTAGTCTTGCAGTACAGAATATCATTGGGTTGCTTAGCCTCGTTTCCTCAAAGCACTGTCTGGTTACGTGACTAGCTCAAGTTCACATGGCAGGAAAATAGGGGTTGCTGTAATCTAGCCATGGACCACAGAAAGCAGGTTATTAACATCTTATAGCTTAATCCTCTGTGCTAACTGGTAGATTATATTTACATATGCACATTTGTGCGTGCATGCATGTAGGCAGGCATATATGTTTATATGTATAGTGTGCATTTGCATGTATAGATGATCTATAGATATCTGTGTTTATGTTCATCAGCATTTGTAAATGCGTATATAATGTATAAAGTATATATCTGTGTTTGTATATGCATGTATGCATATAGGTTCATAGGTAGGTACTAGGCTATCGGCCCTAGGGCCCATACAAACCTAGCCAAAAAATGTACCCTGGCTTTCGCCACCCAAGAAAATAATTTTCCTGTGCCCCTGTCGAGCAGAGCCATAGAAGTGATCCCCGGGGTGAATTTCCCATTTCCCATCCAATCATCAATATTTTTCTTGAAGAGTGCTAATGAGGATCTCTGTTTGACATAGATAGGTAGTCTGTTCCAGAGTATGGGAAGTCTCTGGGATAGGAATCTATCCCTCCAGCATGTTCTGTTTATTGTGGTGACAAGGTTTAGGTCCCTAGAGCGTGTAGCTCGGAGGGATTGTGATTTCTTTAAGTGGAGCATGTCCAACAGCTATGGGTTTGACATAGCTTTGTATATTAGGCAGAGATCGCCCCTGAGTAGGCGATATGCGACTGAGTAAAGCTGTAGTTTTTTTAGACAGTCTGCATAGGGCATCTGTTTGAGGCCAGTAATCCTCTTTGTGAGGTATTTCTGTGGTCTTTCCAGTTGTTGTAGATGTCTTGTGAGGTACATACCAAAAGGGGCGTTGTACTCTATAATGGATCTAATGAGTGATGAGTAGAGGGGAACAATGACCTCTTTTTTTCTGGATGAGAATCCTTTTGTGATGAGATGAGCCACGTAGAAGGATTTCCTGACCACTGTGGCGATGTGATTATTAAAGGAGAGACTATTGTCCACCTGTGTCCCAAGGTCTCATATCACATTTTTGGCATTAAGTAGACTACCAGCTATGTGGTAGTTCATGGGTACAGAGTTTTTACCAAAGGGGATGACAATACACTTTTTGGCATTGAGCTTCAGGCCATGGCTTTGACACCAGGTATCTGTCTCAGTGAGGCCCTTTTGTAGTTTGTCCACATCGTTAGGAGTTTCGATTATGGCTCCTAGTTTGCAGTCATCTGCAAACTTTGTTAGCCAAAGATCTTCTGTGCTGGCCTGCACTTCAGAGAAGTAGATACCAAACAGGAGAGGACCCAGGACTGAACCCTGTGGTACTCCACTTGTCACTGGTCTGATTCCGGATTTGGAATCCGCTACTTTCACAGTGTGGGTTCTGTCCGTGAGCCAGTTGGCAACCCATCTTGTGACATAGGGATTTATACCTAGTTTAGTGAGCTTATCTATAATTGCAGAGTGGGGGATGGTGTCGAAAGCCTTGGCGAGATCTAGATAAGCTGTGTGAACCATTTTACCCTCATCTATGGCTTTGGTGACTGCTTCAAAGAAGTCAATCAGGTTTAGGAGACATGATCTGCCTTTTACAAATCCAAACTGGGTAGGGTCCAGAGTTTAGAGATTACCAATGTCTTTGTTTATGAGTTCCACAATGATACGTTCCATGGCCTTGCAGACCAGGCTCGTCAGGCTAATGGGGTGGTAGTTCCTGGGGTCCATAGTGGCTCCCCCTTTGTGGAGTGGGATAACCGTCATGGTGCGCAATTCAGTGGGTACAATGCCTGAGGTGAGGCTATGATTGAACATGGTACTTATGTAGGGTGCCAGTTCATTGTGTAGTTCGTGTAGAACGCAGCCTGGGATATTGTCAGGTCCCATGGATGCTGTGTTCTTGGCTTTGGAGAGTGTGTTTTTTACCTGTGCAGCCGTGATTATAGGAACTTTGCATTCTTCCGGTATAGAGATGGGTCCTCTAGGGGGTGAGAGGGGGGTAAAGTTAGCATTGAACTTATCTGCTAGGATGTTGGCAATATCAGTTGATTCTGTATATTTAGTGCCATTGTGCTGTAACTCAGAGCAGATCTGAGTGTTCCCATTTAGATTCTTGACATAGCTATAGAATGCTTTGTGGTTGTCTTTAGAGTCAGTGGCAATTTTGTTTTCATAACTAGCTTTGGAGGATTTTATAAGGGATCTCAGCTTCTTACTGATGTTGACCAGGGAGTTCCTCCAGTCATGGGATTTTACTCTTTTTTGCAACAGTTTCTTTCTTCTGTTGTAGAGTTTGTTTATGGCAGAGGACCACCAAATTGGATTCCTTTTTTTTGGAGGATAACATCTTGGTTCTATTAGGGATAGCATGACCCATGCACTCGTGTAAGTGCTTATAAAGTGCATTTGTGTAGGATTCGGCAGTCATACCTCTATTGTCCGTCTGCATGGGTGTCATGAAGTCTGTCACTTCTGTCTTAAGAAGTGTGAAGTTGGCTTTGGAGAAGTTTTTTTATGATGGTTTCCCTAACTGGGGCTGAGGGTGGGATGTGGATGTCTAGGCTGATTAGCTTGTGGTCGGATCTGACCAACGAGGAATTGACCTCTGGTGTGGAACACCGGTTTCCCATGCTGGTAATGACCAGGTCTAGGATATTGCTGCCCCTGGTGGGGGTGTGAATAAGTTGATCCAAGGCATTGGAATTTATGAATTCTAGAAAACGTTGAGCAAAAGAGTTGGTACATGAGTAGCTTTCCCAGTTAATGGTGGGGTAGTTGAAATCACCCATTATTAGGGTGTTGGGTTGTACCCTAATACTTTCCAGTGTATCAAGAAATGAGGAGTGTGAATCCTGGGGCATGGTGGGGGGTCTGTAGCAAGCTACAATTTGGATTATGGTCTTGCCCAGAGTTAGTTGCACTTGGATAATCTCAGATGCATTATGCTGTGCAACTAGCCTGGAGGTGTGGATATCCTTAATGAATATGGACACACCTCCGCCTTTAGTGCTTCTTTCTGGGTTAGGTGGCTGAAAGGTGTGGTATGAATTGAAGCCTGGTAATGCAGGGGTGCTCTCTGGAGCTTTGAACCAGGTCTCTGTCACTGCACAGATGTCAATGTTCTCCATTTTAAGGAGTGCCTTGAGTGAGTGCATTTTGAGGTTTAGACTTCTAGCGTTGAGTAGCATTACCCTCAGATTTTGCTTGCTTGTACCTGTTACAGTGGTGAATTTGTCATTTGAACCTTGCCTAAAAAAGGCACTATAGGGGTGGCAAGAGCCTTAGCCAGTATCCAGAATCCTGAGGCCGACGGGTGCAGGCCATCTCTGGCCAAGCATCGTGGACTGTCGATCATGTCATCCCAGGCAGACAAATACTGGATTCCCTTAGAATGACACCAGAAGCTTAGACAATTGTTGAAGTCAATCATTTTGTCCTTGTACTGTGGTATCATTCTGGGTGATGGCAGGATGCTACTCAGGGTTAGGGTCATACCTGCCTGGGATACAAGATCGGAGAGATCCTCCATGTCTCTTTTCATGTAGTCCAAGGAGGTAAGTCTCAGGTCATTCACACCAACATGGACAATGACAGTGTCATATTTGTACTTATTGTGGAGTGACCTGAGTGCATGCTTTATGTGGCAGATCCTGGCACCTGACAGGCAGATGACAGTAACTTTCTCCTTGTTTAATCTAGTGAGTGGGACATCAGTGTGCCTGACTATAGAGTCACCTATGACTAGAGTGTTGGGTACGTTGTTATGCCTTATGCAGCTGTGGTTGAGTGGCACACTGAGTTTGTGGGCTATGTGTCATTTGGGTTGTGTTGAGGGTGGAGTTTGCTTCCGTTTATGCTTTGGATGTCCCTGATGCTTGGGCAGGTTATTATTGAGGTGTGTGTTTTGTGTTTCTATGTGTGTGTTTTGGTGGTGTAGGTTTTGAGGGACTATGTGATGAGTGTGGTGTGGTGCAAGTGTTTACCTTCTCCTCTTGACTGTCTAGTCCAGTCTTGGGTGAAGAGAGCTTTGCTTCCAGTTTGGCTATATAAGTGCATCTCTCACAGGTTGTAGTGTTGGGTGGTAGAAGGAGAGGGTTGTCTGTGTACATGAGGCAATTGCTGCATTGCCCCAGGATGCCCAGATTCATCAGGTAGACAGGAGAAATCACTGGGAGCTGACCCTTAGACATGCTTGGATAAGTGCTTATTTATTAAGTACTAAAACCTGCTTTCCACTAGAAAATTGAGGAAAGTTGAGTGCTGTAGTAATTTGCAGCTTATGTAGTGTTTACAATGAGTTCTGAACAAGTGCTGAGTTCAAAGAAACAGATTTGAGTGCTGAAATTAGAAAACTGGCTAGTTATAAGAAACAAAACTAAGCTAGAAGGCTTCCCTCCAACACAGAAGAGCTTGGGGGCTCAGTAGCCTACAAACAGTCTAGACCACTTAACAGGAAAGGCAGGAAACAAGCTTGAAATTTTTTTTGTTCTGTTTCCCAGATGCTCTCTTTGTACACAGTAGGAGTGCCTGAAATCAGAATATGATCTCACTGCACTCAGTTGAGTGAGCTAATGAGATGGGCCCAGAAGGAGTATCCAAACACAAATTTAACAAGAGGGGCGGTCAGTTTCAAAGCCACTAACTGAAGAACAGAGTCAAAACTTCCAGTTCAGTTAATAATCATGCAACACAGTTAACTCAATTTAAATACTGTATTATTTGAAAAAAGTGCAGATAAAGGTACTTAAATTCTCTTATACGTCCAGTTGAATACATCTATTTCTTAGCCGGCCAAAGCTGAGGTTTTTAAGCAGAAAATATTTCAAACTGTACCACTTAAATAGGCCCCCACACCTGCAATTAGTAACAAATAATAAAATTCAAGCAAGCACTGACTGAAGAACAGAGTCAGAACTTCCAGTTCAGTTAATAATCATGCAACACAGTTAACTCAATTTAAATACTGTATTATTTGAAAAAAAGTGCAGATAAAGGTACTTAAATTCTCTTATACGTCCAGTTGAATACAGCTATTTCTTAGCCGGCCAAAGCTGAGGATTTTAAGCAGAAAATATTTCAAACTGTACCACTTAAATAGGCAAGGACAGGAAATGAAAGAATGTGGCTACCCCCACACCTGCAATTACTAACAAATAATAAAATTCAAGCAAGCACTGACTGAGGAACAGAGTCAAAACTTCCAGTTCAGTTAATAATCATGCAACACAGTTAACTCAATTTAAATACTGTATTATTTGAAAAAAGTGCAGATAAAGGTACTTAAATTCTCTTATACGTCCAGTTGAATACAGCTATTTCTTAGCCAGCCAAAGCTGAGATTTTTAAGCAGAAAATATTTCAAACTGTACCACTTAAATAGGCAAGGACAGGAAATCAAAGGATGTGGCTACCCCCACACCTGCAATTACTAACAAATAATAAAATTCAAGCAAGCACTAATTGAAGAACAGAGTCAAAACTTCCAGTTCAGTTAATAATCATGCAACACAGTTAACTCAATTTAAATACTGTATTATTTGAAATAAAGTGCAGATAAAGGTGCTTACATTCTCTTATACACCCAGTTGAATACACCTATGTCTTACCCAGCGAAAACTGAGATTTTTAAGCAGAAAATATTTCAAACTATACCACTTAAATAGGTAAGGACAGGAAATCAAAGAATAAATAGTAAAGGACAGAAAATGAAAGAATGTGGTTACCCCTACACCTGAAATTACTAAAAGATAATAAAATTCAAGCAAGCACTGACTGAAGAACAGAGTCAAAACTTCCAGTTCAGTTAACTCAATTTAAATACTGTATTATTTGAAAAAAAGTGCAGATAAAGGTACTTAAATTCTCCTATACGTCCAGTTGAATACAGATATATCCTAGCCGGCCAAAGCAGAGGTTTTTAAGCAGAAAATATTTAAAACTGTACCACTTAAAAAGGCAAGGACAGGAAATGAAAGAATGTGGCTACCCCCACATCTGCAATTACTAACAAATAATAAAATTCAAGCAAGCACTGACTGAAGAACAGAGTCAAAACTTCCAGTTCAGTTAATAATCATGCAACACAGTTAACTCAATTTAAATACTGTATTATTTGAAAAAAGTGCAGATAAAGGTACTTAAATTCTCTTATATGTCCAGTTGAATACAGCTATTTCTTAGCCGGTCAAAGCTGAGGTTTTTAAGCAGAAAATATTTCAAACTGTACCACTTAAATAGGCAAGGACAGGAAATGAAAGAATGTGGCTACCCCCACACCTGCAATTACTAACAAATAATCAAATTCAAGCAAGCACTGACTGAAGAACAGAGTCAAAACTTCCAGTTCAGTTAATAATCATGCAACACAGTTAACTCAATTTAAATACTGTATTATTTGAAAAAAAGTGCAGCTAAAGGTACATAAATTCTCTTATATGTCCAGTTGAATACAGCTATTTCATAGCCGGCCAAAGCTGAGGTTTTTAAGCAGAAAATATTTCAAACTGTACCACTTAAATAGGCAAAGACAGGGAATGAAAGAATGTGGCTACCCCACACCTGCAATTAGTAATAAATAATAAAATTCAAGCAAGCACTGATTGAAGAACAGAGTCAAAACTTCCAGTTCAGTTAATAATCATGCAACACAGTTAACTCAATTTAAATACTGTATTATTTGAAAAAAAGTGCAGATAAAGGTACTTAAATTCTCTTATACGTCCAGTTGAATACAGCTATTTCTTAGCCGGCCAAAGCTGCGGTTTTTAAGTATGTATATATATATATATATATATATATATATATATATATATATATCTATATATATGTATATATTACTTGGGCCACCATTGGGGGGAGTGGACTAAAAATACAAGTCTTTTATTAAATGTCATGTCTATAGGTTGATTACATTGTTCTAACAAGAAGTAAAACCAAAATTGATTTAAAATTCATAGTCTGTAATGAGAAAAAAATATAATCAAAATGTCAATCTGATGTGAAACATCTCTTCAGAATATAACTCAGCAGTACAAATCACCAATAAACTTTAAATCAAACAACAAAGCAGAAATACAGACTTAAAAAAATTAGGCGGCCTCACAGTTACTTCAGTGACAAAAAATAATAATATAACATACAAGAACCAAAATGCATGCCACAAACCTAACGACATAACATCTTCCACCAAAATCAGACTCAAAGATGCATAAATATGTCAGTAACAACATGAAGCCATAAGAAAAATGTAAAACAATAGTCATCCAATCAGAATCCAGAAAAAGTAAGCATAGTAAAATGTTATAATAAAATAAAAACAATACTGCTGTATTACAAAATAATGTACTGCAACAGCAAAAGTACTAATAAATACAAAATACTCAGAAAATGTACATCAGAGAAACATTTTCTTATGCATCTGTACTCAGACAAACTGAGAGTGATATTTCAGAGATGGTAGGTCCATTGCACTAATAGTGCTTTGCTGTTCTGATCTAGTAGCAATATGGAGCTGACTAGCAATTTAGAGAAATTTAAGAGTTGTATGGAGCAAAAGCTCATTAGCAGCTCCTGTGCAGGTCTTAAAAGCAAACACCTGATGCAATTGGGATAACTGTAGTTTGCTACCCCTACCAACCCACACAACACTGTGTTGCACAGGCACCTATACATACAAACCAAGCCTCACAATGCTTACCTTGCTGAATATTAACATACCCAATGTTCCTATAAACAGCAAGGGTGTATATCCTAAAATACCACGTTCATTTCTCACTACTGCGTTCCAAAATAATGAGACAGAACTTGCTTTGAATCAGTCTTTCACACCATTTCAATCCCAGTGTTAGGTTCTGAGATGTCTCACATGGCTAATTTATATTATTTGCACCTGTGGAATGCCACATTTTCATGTAGCATTGTCCAGCAGATTGCTGTAGCATTACCTTCCAGAAGGGGAACCTGAAATCAGCTGTATGCCCATTAACAAATATAAATAAATACATGTCTGTAGGTTAATTAATCAGCCTAATGAGAAAAACATCCAAGCTGGATATACTTCCCTGTAGACTGTAATGGAGAAAATACAATTAAAAAAAATCAAACTCCACAAATCACCCCCACAAATAACATAACACAAATATACAAAGTATTTAAAAATGCAATACAAATAAATAAATAATTATTTGGGCAGTCTCTCCCATTCAGCACAGTGAAAAACACTACAAAAGCATAAAAGAACAGCAACCAACCAGAACAGCACCCCCATCTATATGCACATTTATGTCAATAAAAACCTTAAACAATATGAAAAACAAAGAAAAACAAAGCAGCCAGTCACAATACAGGCAAAATAGGTGTAAAAACATAAAAACAAATAAATACACAACATATAATAAAATATAGATAAGTACAATGTTAACACCAAATATTTTGAAAACATATTTCAGAAAAAAATGCTGTCCTGTGCAGCTGCAACCATATGACTGAAAGTAAAATAATTTATGATAATCTGCTACCACTTACCCCATTTTATTCAAGAAAGTCAGGAAGATTTCAACAGTTATATACCTACACACACAAAAAAAAAACAGAAAGGTCAAACCCGCTTTGTTTTCAAGAGTCTCCTCCTTTTAGAGAGCTGATAATAAACTTTAATTGTCCCTAACTGTACTATACTAAAGCATCTCTCAGTTCTTCTCTTACACTCTACTTGACATAACATTTGCCTACCTTTTATTTCAGCTGTTTAGCTTCACCAGGAGAGTTCATCTTCAGTGCACAGTTTTTTTTTTTGTGTTGTTGTTGTTGGAATAAGGTTACATTCACTGAGGCCCCCTCCATTCGCCCTCGCTATGCTCGGACTCACGTTGCTCTCCCCTACCATTCCCTGACTTCCTGCCACCCCCCTTACACTGCATTTAAACTTGGCTGTCTTCCACATCACTCTTCTACTGCTGATGCACTTCATATCTTTCATAATCCATAACGCTGTAACATTCTTACTAGCTTCATAACCTGTGTAATCTTTTGATCACCCCGTTTCTTAGCTGTCATAGAAGCATATATTCTTTTGTGTTTTTCCCAGCTCATTAACCCCTCCCTAGCTTCTCACCTTTTACTTTTAGCAACATTTCATCCATACTTTGCTTATCCACTCTCCTCATGTCCAATCAAAAGTTAGCTCCATCACTTATCAGTCATCTGATTTATTTTCACTCCCTTCCCACCCCGATTCCACCACACAAACACTCTTACACTGGAAGATCCCCATCCAGTTTTATCCACCCACTAAACACCCCTTAAAGGAATAGTGCTTTCCTCCCTCATACTCCACATGTCTAGATCTTAAAGCCTGTACTACTGTTACTTTACACTAGGAATTCCTATAACCATTACATACATGTACTTTTTCCTGTGGATATCAATTATTTTCCTTCAGTCCTCACACAAAAGCAAACATCAATTACCTGACTGCCTCTGCCTCTATATATCAGACTACATTAATACTTATGCATTCTAAATAGCCATGTTCTATTAAGTTTTCATGTCGGACCCATTTCAGCACCCAGTTCACATACAGCAAACATGTCAGGGTCCCAGCACCTCATTATTTCTAATTTTGGTAGAAAACCCCAATTATATCCAAAACTACACATTCCAAAAACACTACTCAAATTCAGTCTCATTGTCTTTATACTTCTACTAAGAGGCAACACTGAACCCTGTCTAGTACTGCTTAACAATAATGCCTCAACTCAAACCATTAAACAATGTCATATTACCTGCTCTCTTTAACATCTATAGCATTAAGAATAAGATAAACCAAATCAATGCCTTTACCATACAACATAATCTTGACAGTATAGCTATTACAGAAATATGTCCGAAACCTGAAATCCCTAGTCTTCATCACCTCATTCCAAATGGTTCATATGTCCAAGATTACAGACCAGACAACAAACCTACAGGAGGAGCATTAATTCTCTTTAAAGACAACCTTAACCCCCACCTTTGTTGTATAAGCTAACAGTAACTCAGAACTGGATCCTAACTGTATACGTTTTTAAATGTATAACAACCAACCTAAAATCCCTTATTATAGCCAGTGCATACCTACCTACGCCAGCATCTCTACCAAAATTCAACACCCTCATCTTGTAAATATATGCCAAAGTTCCCCAAACTGCAACCTAATCATTCTTGGAGACTTCAGCCTTAATTACTTAAGACCAAAATCCACTGATATGACAGAACTCCTGGCCAACTTAAGTCTTACCCAAATCAACTCAGAAGCCACTAGACCAAACCTTCAATCCAATAGATCTTGTAATAACTAATAAAAAAAAAAAAAGTAATCTCTGTAGTATCCCCGAAGTCTCAAACAACCCACTAAACAAGTATAGTGGGTCCAAAAAAAAAAGGACAAAAGCGATCTTTGTTAACAATAGGTTATGAAAATAGAATACGATTTTTACAATTGATTTTTACATGCAAAGTGTATATGTATATATTTATGTATATTTTTTGATTGCCAAATGGACTAAAGTTGATATATTTCCAGCCATGTACTATATCATCTCGGATAAAATCACAGACTTAATAATCTACTTAATAATCTGGTTAAATAAGAGGTACAACATCATTATAAATTTTATTTAAAGTACATAAGGGTTATATTATTATGACAGCTACTCGGTAGGGCAGGACCAGCTCAAATGTCACACTGATGGGGGAAAGAGATGTGAATTTAACATGTGTACCAATAACACTTTGTTGTACAGCACAATATACCACTCCTTTGCCTGATAAAAAAGTATATATATATTTAGAAAGTTTGTGAGGAAACTATTACTCGATTTTTGTTTTACTTGGATTGCCTGTCTGTGTACTTAATAAAGGATTTTCGACTGGAAACAGCCTGTCTGCCTTGCTTGGATTACTTTTGAATACTTAATAATTCTGTGCAATATTTCAAATTATATATATATATATATATATATATATATATATATTTTTTTTTTTTGACTTAAGAATAGTTTAAGTTCGCTATTTGTACTACTATTGTCTGATCTGATTAATATACAGTGATTAACTAGAGATATATGGACTGAAAAATCTTCCACACAGAGAAGTTTCTTATACTGTTTGTAATAACTAATAATCCTAGAATAATATCTAACATTACAATACATGGATCTTCCTTCAGTGATCACTGTCCCATAACTCTCTCAGTACACAGTCTAACATTAAGTTTAGGTTTATATTTTATCACCTTCAGGCCACCCCTTTCAGAATATCACTAATCCTAAATACCACCTTGTCATCCTTGATTGGTCTGACTTACTTGACGTAAAAGTCTTTTTTGCAAAAGGTTTGTGGACAATTTATTTATCATCTGGCATGGAAATGAAAATAAATTTAAGGACTTCCAGAAATACATCACTGAAATCACTGAGTTTATAAAATTTAAAATTGAATTCTATTCCAGTGACATCAGTTTTCTTGATATAACATTGTCTAAAGATGAATTGTTAAAGATCGATACCTCTATGCATAGAAAGTAAGAACAAACAACTACTTACACAGGTCAAGCATGCACCCCCCACATATTTATCAACATATTGTACAGAATCAATTTACTAGGATAGCAAGGGTAAACACCAAAGATAGCAGCACCATGAATGAACAGTTAAATTCCACAACAGAAGAATTCAGAGCTAGGGGAAGAAGAGCAGCTATAGATAGAATCAAGGAAGAAGTAATACATAAATGCACAGATACAGCTAGACCTATATTTTTTAATCCATTACCAAACAGTAATACTCCAACCACGAATAATCAGAAATGTAGATTTATTTTAGCATATTATAGAAATAGCCCAGACATCAAGAATATTATTCAAAAATGTTGACCTATTTTGATATAATAGAAGTTGATCACATCTTGAACAAAACCATGCAGTAACCTTCAATAAACCAGCATTTGCTAAGATCGTTCATGGTTCCAGTTGCTTTTGTTTGCTGATACATTTGGATTTAATTTTAAAGAACTGGACTTATCACCACACTAATACTATTTTTGACTTGCCATAAAAGACTCCTGTGAAGCAGCTAACAACCTTAGTAGTACCCTACTACACTTGCAAAACAAATTCCTTCCCTTAATACAAAGGCTACTTCAACTTTAAAACATTACTGGGTATCTAACAAACTCAAACACCTCTTCAAATTATGTAATGAATCATGGCACAATTGGAAATACAACTCCTCCACAGATTCCTGTGCCAAACAGAGCATACTGCAACCTAGCCAAGCAATCCATACTCAGACACAAAAATAACCACTACCAGAACAAACAGATCTCATTTTTAGCCAACAATATTCTGGACAGGAATCATCCTGTTGACTGGTTGAAAAACTCAACACAACTCCACTCCCCTGAACCCCTACAACAACACCACAAAATCTCATGTGCTGACTTCCTGCATGAGTTGTGTAACATGCCACCCAACAACACAAACCTGCCACCCCACTTTACATTCCATTATCACACTTCAAAAAGATATGAGTCAAAGAGAAAGAAACACAAATGGACCAAATACAAATAGGTACTCCCTCAGGCTCAGGTAACCTAGTCCCTTGGTTCATTCACCTTTGTAAAGACTTCATTTCCCACCTTTCACTTACTTATACAACATTTGCTTAACTAATAAGATTATGCCTCAAATATTGACAACAGCAGTATTCACTCCTTTTCCAAAACTACCCAAGCCAATTACTGCTTCACAATACTTCTGTCTGAATATTTACCACTTTAGGTAAAATACTAGAAAAAATATCTGCATCTAAATTAATGCTTATTTACATCAATGCCATCTTCTATCCAGGATTTACATCAGTGCCATCTTTTATCCAGGAAGCAACTTGGATTCTGGTCTGGATTTAGCGGCATAACAGCTCTCTACTCTCTCACAGATGACATCCTATCCAACATGGACAAAACACTTGACAGGAGTTGTCTTTATTGACCTCACAAAATAATTGGCTCTAACTGACCATAACTTAAATGTTTGACAAATTAACTGAAACTGGCATTAGTGATGGTGCAAAATCTTGGTTTGTAGATTTCCTCACCAATAAGGAGAGTACCAGTTTAGCCCCTCTGCTAATTTCCATATTTATCAATAACCTGCCATCTGATCATCTTCAGATACTTCTAATTCTTTATACAGATGGTATGGTCATCTACAGGTCAGACAGACCCCACTCTGTTATGCAAACTCAGCTCCAGGATGACCTCCGAACCCTCAACCAAAGGCTAATGGGCCAGAAACTTGGATTCAGTCCCTCAATAACAAAAGTGATTCTATTCGGAACCAACCAAAAAATAACCAAAGCACCCAGCTTACTTACTATTAAAGATGTTAACAATTCCACCATAGAAAATATCACATCCTTCAAATATATTGGAATTTGGCTAGACCAATCTTGTAACTGTCAACTACAAATTCAAAACACACACACAAACACACAATCAATAAACTACTATTCTGGGTAGACAAGCTATCACTTCTTCTGTCCAAGCCAGACAAAGCTTCCATAGACACAGGAATACTCATCTCACCTGGAATATGGACAACCCACAGTAGCTGTAGCTTCAAGGAAAAATTCCACTACCTTGCACACCATCTCCAATAAAATCTTTCAGTTTATTATCAACTCCCCCATTAGTAAACACCACATCCTAACTCTCACCAAAGCTAAATGGCTCCCAAAATATTTGAGAGCCAACCTCTTTCTAGGATCACTAATTGACAAATTCCTTTCTCCTGTGATATCTTCCCCTCTCACTCATAAACTTTTTCACCAAAACCCTCATGTATAATTTCAGTCTCAGCTCACTCTAACTCCAAAAAATAACCTTCATTGCACTGACCATGCATTCTCCATCCTAGCACCTAAAGTATGGGACTGCATTCTTCTCTTAGAGACTTCCAAATGTACTTGGACTTCTGACATTAGCTCAAGAAATACCTGTTCACCCAAACAAAGTGCAGCT
Source organism: Protopterus annectens (assembly GCF_019279795.1). Lineage (NCBI taxonomy): Eukaryota > Metazoa > Chordata > Ceratodontiformes > Protopteridae > Protopterus > Protopterus annectens. The sequence continues at coordinate 261,309,549 of NC_056726.1, read as the reverse complement.
GCACTCACATAGGTCATGTTACATGAACCCTACAGCTCTGCCACACCCTTTTATCTCTAATTCATCCTTTGTATCTCCAATTGACATCTCCTCACTTGCTGTCATGCACTCATCCTACCTTCCTCTTCTCTTTGCATCTATTATGCTTCCTCTTCTGTCTATTCCTCTTCCCTCAGGATGCCTCTCTCACTGTTTCTCTTTTCTTCTCCCCTTGGTATCCTTTCCTGCAACTATTCTCACTTCTAAAGTCTTCATACCACTCTATATAATGACATGCTACGCTGCAATCCCTGAAGCATAAGCCATCTCCATCATTATGGCTACATCTTATTCAGAAAGCTCTGCTATGCATAATTCCATTTTGCTGTAACATATTCTTGTATCTGTAAATATATATATTTTTGGCATATCCTTATATCTGTAACTATGTTTTATTCATTTTTGTGGTCCTGTTCACCAAGGCTTTGCCTGTACCTGGTCCTTTGAGATCAGTACACTACCCCAGTAAACAAATATAAATAAATAAATTAAGGGAATCTGGGTGAAATAAATGAAATATGTGGTACTTGTGGGGTATGGAAGCTTGATTTGTGACTTGTGGATACACCTTTCAGCACAAAACTCATTCCCAAATAACAAATATATTTAATTTATTATACCATAACCGCCCATATTTTTATTTTTTTATTTATTTTACATTTGCTTACCCGAAAAGTCTGACTGGGCATGTAACCCTTTTTCATTGGAGGCCCGGGAAGAAAAGCTCCATTGTTAGTACAACTTTTGTTAGTAGAAAAATTTTATAATACAATGAAGAAGAATAGTAACAAAAATTAATATCATTATAATACCAAAAAAAATAAATAAATAAACTGAAAAATGACTGATCTAGTGAAAGACAAGCCCAGTTACCTTAGTTACATTACATCTGGAAGACCGTTCTTATAATAGTATAAAATAGTGACAATGTATACACTGATTGAACAATGTAAGTCCATTAGCATTACTGCATGTACAAACTGAATAGTATGTTGAAGAATTAAAAAATGCTTGATATTTACCATGAGAAAGCAGGAAGTAACATAAAATAGTAATATGACTGCGTTTCCCAAGCTCTTTACATGTGCAAGTCAATTTTTAACATCAGCTAGTACCATGGTTGGGTTACCCATGCTCATTACATGTGCAAGTCCAGGAATTGGTGAAGTGGGCTTTAAGGCGATGCTTGAAGTTTTTAAGCTAGTTATTGTTCTAATTTCAAATGGCAAGACATTCCACAGTTTAACAATGTAGTAGGAATAAAGAGTTGCCTGAGCTATTTTTACTTCTGGTTACTTCAATTAGAGTTTTGATAGTGGATCTTAATGGGTGGTAGCTTGTATGGGGGATGAGCAGGCCTTGTAGAGCTGGTGTTTTTTTGGGTTCTTAGAACATTTGGTGGGCAACAGAGAGTTGTGTGAGGTTGAGTTGATGGGGTAGTTCTAACCAAGATAGTTGGCTTAGGGCTTTGCAATGGTGGATTCTAGGAGGACAGTTAGTGGCACATTTTGCTATCTTATTATAGCAAACATCGGTGGTGCTGCGGTAGCGTTGTCGACTTACAGTAAGATGTTGTCCTGTTCGATTCTCAGCTAGAGTGTATTCTGTGTGGAGACATGCGTTGAAGGCTGTGTGTCAGGGCCGGCAACTCGGCACATAAAAATCTACTGCCAATCATTAGCGGACCGGAGTTCGCTGTGGCGACCTCTAACCGGGAAAAGCCGAAAGACACAACAACAACATTATAGCAAACATCTAGCTTGGCTAGGTCTAATTTGGTAAGATTTGTAAAAATGGGTGAAGCGTACAGTAAAGTTGACAGAAGATGGGCTCTGGCTGTAGTGATTCTAGAGTTTTTGGTTAAGTAATTTCTGCATCACTATAGGGTTCCTATTTTTTGTGTACTTTTTTATAGTTTGGGCAATGTGTAAGTCAAACCTCAGATTTTGATCTATAATAACTCCGAGAAGTTTGGTAGATGAGACTGGCTCAATCAAAGTCTTGTTGCTAGACATGATATTGAAACAGGTGGATTGGTGTTCGAGTTTAGAGGGGTGGAAGAGAATAAGTTTAGTTTTATTTGGGTTGAGGATTAATTGGATATCTGCCAACCATGATTCAATAGCATTGAAGGACACTTGGGTTATGTTCTGGAGTTCAGGCAGGGTTGGGTCAGAGCATATCACTGTGGAGTCGTCTGCGTACTGGATAAGTCTAGCTAGAGATGTAGCATTGTGGAGGTTATTAGTAAACAAGTTAAAAAGGAGGGGGCTGAGGATGGACCCTTGGGGCACGCCCAGGGTCACTGGTAATAGAGGTGATTGGTGAAAAAACCTTGTTCCACCGTACAGCTTGTTGATGATCAGTGAGGTAGTCCTGGAAACAGGCTAGTGTGAAGTAGCTTAGGTTCAGCTTGGACAAGGCAGTTAGCAGGTTGTTGTGAGAGACTGTATCAAAGGCTTTCGATAAAACTAAAAACATTGCTGATACTAGGTTGCCTTTGTTACTATGTTGATTGATGGTGTTAGTAAAGCTAATGAGGGCTATGCTGGTACTATGGTTGGGTGAAAGCCGTGCTTGGTATTTGTGAGTAGTTTATTGTCAAGGAGATGGTTAAGTATTTGTGTGTGAATGCACCATTCGAGGATTTTTGACAGAGGGGATAAGATTGCTATGAGCCGATAGTTGGAGAAGTTAGTGGAAGGACTGCCTTTATGTAGAAGTATGATGTGTGCGATTTTCTAGAAGATGGGGATGCGTTGCTCCGATATGGAACAATTAATTAGTAGGGAAACTGGATAAGAGATGGCTTTGGCTGCTATTTTTAGGTATACAGGGGGGAGTCTGTCTGCTGCCAAGGTTGTGGGTTTTAGCCTGAGCAAATATTTGGGGATTGTGTGGGTTGGGACTGGTTGTAGGATGAAGGTGTTGTTTTTATCTAGTAGAGAGGTTAGGTTGAGAGAAAGTGATGGGGAGTTTTGGTTACTAAGGGTTTTGATGGAGTCAATGAAGTATTTATTAAACCGGGTGGCAGTACATTCTAGGGGGTTACCGACGGCTGGTTGGGAGGTCATAGTTTGACCTGGTCACAGTATTTTGTTTATAGTGGACCAGAATTTTGAGGGTTACTTTGGTACTTAGCTTGTAAGCTGGTATAGTAGTTCTTCTTGTCAAGTCTTATTTGGGTATTAGCTTTGTTTCTTAGATGAAGGTACTTTTGGTGAACAACTATTGATTTTTTGTGGGTCCATTCATACCATGCTTTGTCCCTTTCTCTTATGAGTGATTTAGTCTGTTTAGAGAGCCAGGGGGAGTAAATGGATTTTGCTTGTACTGTTCTGTTAGGGGCCATGCTGTTGAGGATGTTTAAAAATGTGGAGTTAAAGTAATCGACTGCACTGTCTAGGGGTAAAGTTTTAAGGGGTTTCCAATTGCAGAGCTTAATGGATGTTATGAAATCTTGAGACCTGAAAGTTTTGGTGTTATGAATTTGGTAGATAGATTTTTTTTGCAGGATTTGCCTGGTGATGTATAATATATATTGGGAGGTGGTCACTGAGTGAGTCGGGAAGGGTACCTGAATTATAGGAGAGAGTGGGGTAGTTGGTGAGAATCCAGTCAAGGATTGCTTTCCTTTTAGTTATTTTATCAAACCTTGTGGTTTGAATTAATTGGGTGAAGCTGTAGAGGATGAGGTGAGTGGTTGGATGGTCAGAATTGCAGAGTGCCAATTACTATTAAAGTCCCCTAATATAATGCTCTCTTGGGGGAGATTATTGGAAGTCCATTGTAAGATGGATTCGAGTTTGTCTATGTTATTGCCGGGAAGATTATAGTTACCAAAGATGTTAATTTTTTTATTTTGGTTGTGCTTTATTCTAGCCAAGAGTATTTATGAGTTTGAGATGTTAGGAGGATTATGGTTTATGATCTCTATTGTAAGATGGTTTTTGAAGAGCAAGTCGATACTGCCTCTTCTTTTCATTTTCAAGTCTTGCCTGTAAATGTTATACCCATTGGGAAGAATTTCATTATCAGGGATATCTGGTTTAAGCCTGGTTTCAGTTAGAAGGACTGTCAGAGGAGTATAGAGATAGGATTGCATGAAGTTCCTGTATTTTGTTAATGATGTTTCTTATGTTCCAATTTATTATGAGAAGATTGTTACTTTTTCTGGGGAAATTAAGAGAATATTTTTGAGCATTGTTAGTGTTGTCCTAAAAAGGTGTGGGTCCAGAATTGAGGTGAATGTCTCCACTTAGGCCGAGTAGGATGGCTGTTAAATAGTTGTTTTTAGGTATTTGAGTATTAATTCATTGTATTGCAATGTTGCATGTAGGTTAGTATATTGTGGGAACCATTTAAGAGTGGTGAGATCTATAGCTGAACAGTTGTAGATAGCTGGGTTTATGATGAATGAAACTGGTTTTATCATAAAGGGGATTTGTGAGTGGTGAAAGTAAGTGATATGGGTATATCTCAGGTTTGTGTGGTAGGATATAAGGCAGGCTAGGGTGGTAAGAGTAAGTAATGTTAAGCAGTGATAGATAATCATGTTGTTGTAGAATGTGTGTGTGAGAGTGGTGAGAAGGAGGTGTGTATGTGATGAATGGGAGGAGTATTCAGTATGGAGAAAGTGTAATAGAGTTTGGAGAGGGGATAAGAGAAGTATTGGATACTGAGTAAATGTTAGATGGGGTGGTGGCTTCGGTAAAATAGAGGAGGTATTTTAGTCATGTTCTATGGGTAGGTAATAGGTGAGGGGTGTGAGAGATTTTGATTGGATGGGTTGAACAGTGGGTGTGGTTGGGTGGAAATAAATGTCATTAAAGTGGGAGTTGGTGGGAATGGGGGTAGGGTAGGGGAGCAGCTCGGGTTGCACTCTGGAGAACTGAGCAGTAAATCCTAACAAAAAAAAAATCTACAGGCCAGATTTCAGGTATGTCCTTTCTAGGTAGATACTTAGTTTAAAGCTGACAAAGTAATAGTCTCTAAAAGTTACCTTGTCTCCTGTAGTTTACATTTAGCCAATTACAGTGTTTTACTGGGCTACTTTTTGCCTATAGTCTTGACTGTAGTTTACTTTAGATAAGAATTGTAACTGAGGAATGTATTTACTGCTGATAGGGGTGGGGGAGCAGCTGCTGACCCAAGCCAAGTGTAGAGACAGTACAAGTAGTTAATCTTAGACTATGTACTTGTGGCAGTGGCAAGCTGAGAGGGAATGAAACCAGACATCTACAATAATGCTTTTTTTTAGTGTCCTTGAGTCCTTGTGGCTGGTTTCATCAGTGTTGATTCTGGCAATGGCCATGGTTCAACAAGAGGGAGAGTGGAAAAGAACCAGTTCACAGGGACTATGGTATCTACATAAAAAAATGGAGAGCAAAAGATAGTTACATTAAGGTCAGTAAATGGAATAAGGCAGGAGTACAGTAGAGACTGAATAATATAATATAGTAGTACACTGGCGGGAAAGGTGATATAGTAATGAGTAGCAGTGCACAGTGCTATTTGTACAGATATGAATATATAATAAATATGTGCTATTTGCACAGATATAAACATATAATAAACAATATATTACCATCACTCTCTACACATACATTTGTATATGTAAGCACAGACATAGACACACGCCTGTGTGTGTGTGTGTGTGTGTGTGTGTGTGTGTGTGTGTGTGTGTGTGTGTGTGTGTGTGTGTGTGTATTTTATGAACTAAGCCCAGGCTATCCTGTATCACATTTGTGAGGCATATTATCTAAAGGGTCAATTCCAGAGACTAAGGAAATCCCCCTTCTCAATGGGAGGTGCAATCCTCACACCATATTCTAAATATAATCTGGTCAGAGGTCAGAGCATTTTGAGGAAGGGGATGCAGTGACTTCAGAGAATCAGTAGTTTGCACAGTCAGCCACAACTGAACACAAGTAATACAGCTTGTCTTCATTCCCATGTATGACTTGTATATTTTATTTGTTTGTATGCTTTACATAACTATGTGCACATTATTTATATATGTATTTACATGTATGTCTTTGAATGTGTGCTTTATATCACTTGGTGCTTATTACTGTATTTGCATCAAACCATTTTTCAAGTAAATCCAAACAGATAAGTTACATATATATAATCAAAACAGTTATAAAATATAAAATAAACGCTTTTCAAACTAGTGAAATATTTCTTGAACAAAGAAGTTTTTAGGTCCTTAAAGTGGTCATGAACGCATCCTGTATCTCACAAGGTTATGATTTCTACACAACATTTGCCTGGTAAGAAAGTGGATGCCAGCCAGAGAGTTTGTGGTGCATCTTGGGACTCACTAATAGTCTCTTGTGAGACATATACAAGAAGTTAGTTTGCTGGTGGGTATAGCTGGTTATAGACACTGGTGAGCTCTGCAGTTCTTGGTGAATCTCCTGATCAAGGTAGAACCTCTGCTTGATCAGAATATCTAACATGGATATATTTTTGTTAAAACATTTGTCAAAATTGTTTGCATTATGGGCAGCAGTGTCTTCAATGGAATGAAGAATCCCAAGGATTAACATTGCTGCCCCAGCAGAATTCAGATATGCCACTGGTCCCACTGAAAAATAAATTCAGATTTGTCGGTAGACAGGACAAACACAATTATTATGGTGACCATTAGGAAGTGACTTTCACAATTTTAGTATACCTGTTTTGAGTCCCTGACTATTAATTTAGTAAGGTATCACATGTTTCACTTAACCCATCTGGGAGGTAATTGGAATGGATTTGCTGACAGTAGTATGCACGCTGAGATATCTTAAGATGATGGTAGGATAACTTTGGCTCAGTTAATGCTACTGTGTATTCCTTTACTTTATTAATTCTGCTGAGGTTCCCACTGACTGCTAATTCTGCAGGAGCAACCTTATCAGCTGATTTTACTTAGGGCATTCTGACTTTTTTATTCTCTCCTTAAGCTCCCTGAACCAGTTTTGTAGGAACCCTGACAGCTAAGCTAGTTGTGGGTCCCCATATCATTTAATTTTACTAATGTCTTCAGTTTAACAATCCTCTGTGAGGTTTTTGAATTTTCTAATTTTGTTGGACTGTGTACCTTATGATAGCCATAATTCATGCCAGGGATGGAAATATTTGAGTATTTACTTCTGACTGTCCAGGAGTGATCCCAAGAGAAAGGTCAAGGCATCTGGATTCCAGGATTTACATAACTCCATCCCCTAGCAGGTATTGTTATCAGAGACCCTGGTTTATGTCTCCAAAAACAAAACATACACATGAAATTTCATTTGCATGAGTTGGAGTCCAAAAATTATACCTTTAACTTGTTTTAAGTGTAATTTCCAGTCATTATCATGGTTCTGTTATAATTATTTAATGCATCTGCATGTAACTAGTTGCTAGGCTTGCACTCCTGGAGACCACTCAGGAGCTTAGTTCAATTTTCACAGAGCACTGCTTGGTTAAGTGACTTAGAGTCACACAGTAGGCAAATGAAAGCTGTGTGAATCAAACCTTGAACTACAGGAAGCAAGTCATCAAAGGCTTATAAGCCTTAATCATCTATAGTAAGTACCAAATGAGATTTAAAGCAAATTATATGTACAAAACAGTTAACAAGTAAACTGGCAGTATTATACTTAGTAAGTATAAGAAAAAAATAATGCTGTGTCCTAAAATGCAAAATTTTGTGAAAAAAATTCTTCTGTTTTTCGGGTCTATATTATATAAATGAACACAATGAATTGTGAATGCTATATAATCGACCCACAATCCCCCCCAAAAAAAAAATGTCGAACACACGGATCAGCAATTTTTTTCCCAGGAAAAAAATCGCTGATCCATACAAAAAAAAAAATCAAAACACAAAATAAAGTGGGGGGCTGTGTCCCCCACACCCCCCTACTTAAATATACCAACTCAGAGACTGCACCACAGTGGAGGAAATGGCAAAGTCACAAAAAAGACCCAGTGATTTTTTTCCCTGCTTTCGGTATTTTGCCATTTTGTGTAATGACATTCGACTAAACAGCATTTGCAATTTATTGCGTTCGGTAAAATAATAGGGACCCTGTATTTCCACTGCCTAAGCAACTCAAATTTAGTATTTATTGGCATTTTTCTCAGCTATATAGAGATAGATGTCCCTGGTTATTTCTCTATCCTGAAACATTTAATTTATAGGTTTTCACAAGTATTAGCTTTGTGACCTTTTAGTTCTGAGAACGTGCAACTACATACTTTACAGTGTTTGAATGTTACAAAATTTAGTGCAGAAAAATAAATATTTGGTTTGGAGAGAATGAGCTGATCAGTCAACTATTGTAAGTTGGAAATAATTGCTTTTTTGTTTATATAGGGGGGAGGGTCTCCATCTGTGCTATCTGCAGAAAACACTGGGAGTTACATAGTAAGAGTGCACATCTGATGCAGAAGCTGTATAGAATTAAGCTTTCAGGTCAGCCACACTTTCTGAGACATCAATTGGCTAAATTCTAAGTTTATAAGTAGTTTCCAAGCATGTAGTTCAGGGGACCATGGAGGGGCCTAGCCTACATTTCTCGGAACTCTATCTGGTTAAGTGACTTGCTCAGAGTCATTTACTAATTGCAATACATTGCATATTTCACATTATATCACATAAAAATTGTAGACATGATACATTAATCTTTTAAAATCTTTTCACACATTTTAAGCCTGCTGGAAGCTATCTGGTTTTATTAAAGGAACAACATCACTGTTCTAAAATCAGACTGAGTAAAAAGTCATAATGAGCAAATTACCACCAGCACCCAGCAGTAGCGTTGTTGCCTCACAGCAAGAGGTTCTCCTGTTTGATTCTCGGCTGGAGTGTCTTCTGTGTGGAGTCTGCATGTCCTCCCAGTGGTCAAGTGCCATTTGAAAGACATGCGTGAATGGGTGTGCCTTCGTTGAAGGTTGGGCGTTGGGCTGGCAACTCGACACCATAAAAAAAAAATCTACTGCCAATCATTAGCAGACCAGAGTTCCGCTGTAGCGGCCCCTAACCAGGAAACGCCGAAAAGACAAACAAACAAACCACCAGCACCCAGTTTGTGAATATATATATATATATATATATATATATATATATATATATATATATATATATATTCTCTGTATTTAGTGGAGCTTTCTCTCTCGGTGCTCTCTGGAAAAAAAAAATGCATCCAAAATAAAAGCAAAACAAATAAAATAAAATAAAATAAAAATATATATATATATAGCTAATTCTTCAGTCACTCCTGTGGAATAGAGGGATAAAGCCCTATCTATGGCCCAGTTGACTCAGGTTTGATATACAGCCTCTGGCAACTGATGGAGTGCCATAGAGGGATGGGTGTGCCTGTCCTGGTTGGGAGGGCATTTGTTGATGATGCTTCCTTAGGGGATGGGTGATTCAAAGAGTGGAGTTGCCTTTGAATGTAGTCAAAAAATATGGGATGCAGGATAGGGAAGTGAGTAGGGTATATAAATAAATAAAATCTCCTTTCAGGATGGAAATGGAGATGGACAAGCCCCTAGGACACCTTTAGTATCCACAACCAGTTCCAGCAGTAGCATAGTAAGTCTGGGGGAGCAAGGAGATAAAGCTGGTAGACCCAGTGTGGATGTGGGCCAAGCCTGTTACAGATGTCTCAAGGGGGACAAAAATAAATATATGTGAGCTCCTCACCGTTTTCTGTTGTGAGACATTTAAAAGGTTAATATGTTTTGTAGTGCACACAGTGTTGTTTCTTGTGGATGCTCTGGTTCAGCTAGTTGGTTCTCTTGTCTCATCTGATTTCCTTTTGTTTTAGCTACTGGTTTTGGTTTATTTGTGTGAAAATAAGCCCAGAAGATGCCTTAATTTGTAATAAGTAAAAGGAGTTATTTGGCATTTACAGGTGAATGCACTGAAAGCAGGTTGACATCATTACAAGTAAAAACTATTAACAAGGTACATGACACTTTGTCAAGGTTTTTTTTTTTTTCCATTTCTTCATGGATGTATGACTACACTTTTTTCTTTCAAAGGATCACATTAGACCCAAGCAGCTTATTTCATTTATAAATAAGAATTATGATGTAGGAAGAGCACTGCGGTAGATAGCAGCACTTTTTTCATTTATAATTGGGGTTAGATTGTAGGAGATGTAACTTCAGAAGCTTGAGCATGTTATTCCAGCTGTAATCCAGAGCTGGGATATAGTAGAGGAGTTGCCCTAGACTTGTCTACTTTATTTAAGTGAAGGGTTGGGACCAGTATGGGTAAGTAAACTTACCAAAATGTGAGCACATTTCACAATTACAAAGGGGGGGTATATTGTTACTTACACTGGCTACTGGGGTGGGAGGTTGGCATAATGGTTAAGGTGTTTACCTTGCATACACAAGGTGCAGGGTTTGATTCTCACATGGGGTAATTGGCTAGGCTTAAAATGACCCACAAGGGCAGTTAGCCTAGTACTGCTCTATGAACCTATAATGAGGGATAAGTGGAACGTGTTTATCTGTATCACTACCTGAAATATAATGGGTATGTGAATTCATAACCAACTACTAATGCTGCAGTGTAGCATGAGGTGATATAGCACTTCTGGGGTCCCATCCTTCATGTGACATATTGTGCAATATGCAGTATCATCTTTTTGCTAGTAGCTCAGATGGTAAAAATCCCATCTTACATTGCAAAATGAGCAGGAAATCTGTTGGTGTCCTGGCCATGTTTCTCCTACATAATACACTGGGTTTCCCTAAAACCAAACCTTGAATGCTGTGGTACTAATTTAGTTGAAAAAATAAATGAATACTTCAATAAAATAAGTTCAAAATGCTTTGCCTACTTCTTATTGGAAAATGAAGGTATGGAAGCTTTCAAATATAGCTTTATGCACATGAAATTTATTTGTTGTTGCATAATTTGCCTATAATGCACCATGAGTTTTAGAATGATGCATTGTAAATAAAATATCAGTTCATTCATTTGTTCAGTAGTGTTGTTAACCACAGTATATTTAACATGCACTAGCTTTCAGTCATAGTAATATCACATGCTATAAGAGGATTCGGAATAGCTTTCTGTAAGTGTATCCATTAAGTTGTTCAAAGTTGGTTACATTTTTTTTCTGGGAAGACAACAGATCTATGTGGCAATTACTTTAAAACTTTCTAAGTATTTCCATTGTTTGGAAGAGTTCTTACCTTCTGTATGGCTGAAGTGAAAATAATTGGGTAGAGGAATAGGCTACCCACATTACCTCATGCTTTCATTAATGAAGGCTGCCACCATAGTAGCTTGATGAGCTGTATGCCCACCCTCGTGATATCCACTAGAGCATCACTCTTTCTCCAAGGACTTGTGGTTCGGTACATCCTGCGGCATACCCAATCTCCCAATGGACATGAATATCCTTCCTTGTCAGTAATATCAAGCGCCCAAGCTGTTAATCAAACTCCTGTCACTTGGGCCTTAATTGAAGTTTTATCCTGCTGTGCCTCAGCATAATTTCCTCTCTTTGGTTATGATTTTCTGTGCATGCTACACAGAAAACAATTTTATACCATTTGTTCTTTTTGTGCTGCCTGCTAAACTATACATAATGACCTTTGCCTGTTCCTTGCAGTTAGGTAGCCCCTTAATGAGACTCATGGATTCTCTGAACCATTTGATTTCTCACTTGTTAGAATTAGGATTTTCTCAACCTGAAACACTAGACCTTAGTATATGATAGTTCTCTGAAAAGTGTAGTATGGTTGATTCAATGGATATAAATGTTTTTGTGTTTATCGCTTCTCTTAGCAGCTGCTGTTCTGTGTTTTCTCTTATAGCCGTCTTCAATTTATGTAGTTTCTCAGGAGTTAAATGATTTTTTGTTTCTGGCCACAAACTTTCCAAATCCTCTTCCAGCAAATGTACTTTGCATTCATGCAGACATTCTCACTTTAGCAAGACAGCAACATGCATCAGTCTGCGTAGCTTGCACTGCACCTCCATGTCATATTTTTCAAGTGTCAGAAACATTCTTTGTAATTGTGCAGGGGCAGTATTAAGGTTAGCATGCATTAGTAAGGATGAGCAGAAGAGCTTCGTCCCGTTGCACCACCTTACTAATGCAAACTAACCCTTACTCTAACCTTGCTCCCCTCTTAAAAACCCTTTCCATACCACTACCACTACACAAGACACTCTGACACACATCAGCACATGCACAACACTAAAATCTGTCTTATAACTAGCTGTTCTTCTAACTTTTATGCACAAGCACTCTTATACACAGTCCCACCCCGTACTGCCTTAACCGTTGGTATATTCAAAACTTCAGGCCTTAGGTGAATATGACCTATATATACATATATATATATATATATATATATATATATGTATATATATATGTGTGTGTGTGTGTGCGCGTATGATTACAATTGGTTAAAATTCAGAAGTATCAAAACGTAAATGATCGATGCCAGAATTTTGAACAAATTACTCAAACTAATGTAAATATAAAGGATTGCCAAAGTGAGCAAACAGTTTACTTTTGTGATCCATGAACCAAAACTCTACAAATAAATCCTGTCCTAATTTGTCTGAATAGAGGTAGTGTTATGGAAAGGGTTTTTCTAAGGTAAGTTGTAGAGTTGGGGTTATCTCACATGCTCATTAGTAAGGATGGTCAGAGAGACTTCACTTCTGATGTCTTTTATTGATAAATATGACTTTAAATGGATTTCATGAAAGAATACATTCAACAATCAGGCTTGACTGTCAAAGAAAGTAAGACAGTGGCACTGAATCAAGAGAGGTGAGACAGATGATGTGACTCCTCAATCCTATGTAGAAAATTGGGGGAAAAAGGGATTGATGATAATATGACTCTAAACATTATTATCGCATTTTCACATTTGTTAAAGTGAAAATGTGCTGGAAGATGCTAAATGCTGGGAGAGGGAGAGCAAGAGGGTACTTAGTGATCTAAAAAGTACATTTTAAGTCTTCCTTTTTAACTATGTGCTATAATGAAAGCAGGTATGTATTATGAGCCTTGTATGGTGTCAGTTGTAGTCATGTCATTCACATAAATAGCTGTATGCTTCTGTTCATCTTGCACGGCTTTCTATGGTATTGTGTGTTGTTTTTTGGGGGACTAGCGACCTTAACTAAATGGTTTACCAGTTTATAATAGGTACCACATGAAAGGGTGCAGTGTGAGAAACAAAACAGCTCTACGATTGTTAATCTGGAATACACTGTAGTGGAAATATTAACCACTGTGTCACTTGTTATTCATACTTTCTTTTTTTAACACATATTTACTAAACTCAGCATTCTACAGTCTTATATAAAGTACAGCCTTCACGTTTGCTGCAGTAACATTTATACAGTAGGTGTGATGTCACCATCCTATATCTAACTAGTCTTTTGATACACTCAAAGAATTATTTGTTATGTTAATATAGTTTGATTACTTTTATATGAATGTAAATTTGCAAATGTCATAAGTGATAATTAGGTAAAGGTATTTGAAAAAAAACAGCATTTACACTTAACTGCTTTAATCAACAAATAAAAAACTATATAACAGAATATGGAAACTATTAAGAAGTTGCTCAAGGAGTTGGAACTTCCTCCATATGGTATCACAAATTACTAGCCATATCAGATCTGCTAGTTAACCAGTCAAATTGCTTTCCTGTTTGTCTCAACAGCCCATTTTCAAAGAAACTTCCTACCCCTCTTCTCTTTTAACTGTTGCCCCTCTTCCTGTTTCATTAGTTCAATCAGTAAATCTTCCAACTCCTTAATCCTTAATTCTATAGTTTTCCAATTTTTTGTTACACTTTTTTTGGCAACATTACATGAAACATTTATATTTTCATGTGGTACCTATTATAAACTGGTAAACCATTTAGTTAAGGTCGCTAGTCCCCCAAAAAACAACACACAATACCATAGAAAGCTGTGCAAGATGAACAGAAGCATACAGCTATTTATGTGAATGACATGACTACAACTGACACCATACAAGGCTCATAATACATACTCCAGCCGACACAAGCATCCTCCAAAAGGGCCTCATAGAAACAGACAACTGGTGCCAGAGCCATGGCCTCAAGCTAAATGCCAAGTAGTATATAGTCATCCCCTTTGGCAAAAACAAAGTGCCCAGAAATTACCACATAGGTGGTAATCCATTAAGTATGGAAGAAGTAATTAGGGACCTGGGGACCCAAGTTGATAGCAATCTCTCATTTGACAACCACGTGGCCAAAGTGGTTAGAAAAACATTTTATGTAGCCCACCTAATCATGAAGGGATTCACATCTAGATCAGGGGAGGTCATCGTGCCTCTTTACTCATCCCTCATCAGGCCCATAATTGAGTACAATGCCCCTTTTGGGGTGTACCTTACCAGACACCTGCAGCAACTGGGAAAGACTCCAAATGTACCTCACCAAGAGGATCAAAGGGCTCAAACAGATGCCATATGCTGCCCGGTTAAAGAAACTCCAGCTCTACTCAGTGGCATACCACCTGCTCAGAGGCGATCTGTGCCTGACGTATAAAGCCGTGTCCAACCCGGAATTAATGGACATGCTGCACCTCAGAAAATCCAAATCCCATTGAGCTACGCACTCGAGAGACTTGAACCTCAGCACTGAAATAAATAGGACATGCTGGAGGGACAGATTCATAACCCAGAGGCTCCCTTCACTCTGGAATAAAATCCCAGTCCAGGTTAGGCAGAGTCCCTCATTGACTCTCTTCAAGAGGAATCTTGATGAGTGGATGAGAGATAGTAGGTTTACCCTGGGTATCACTTCTGTGTCACTGTTAGACAGAGGCACAGTATACTAACCTCGAAAAAGGGCATAGCAAAATTAATTTAAAATGGGTGGCGAAAGCCAAACACAATCTGGCTAGGCTTATAAATGCCCTAGGGCAGATAGCCTAGTATGAACCTATGAACCTATGAACCTATATCTCCTGTTGGCCTACCAACTTCACTGAGTCTTGCCATCCCCCCAAAAATATAATAATGGGGTAATCCTCAGGCCTCTTTCCGTTTTTCTCATTGAAGGACTTCATGCACTGCCTCAGCATTCTACAAAACCCAACAACTGGGGCATGACCAAAGGCCATCATATTATATAAGAACAGGGGGGTACATATCAGTTTAATGTCTATACTTTTTGATCCAAGTCTAACCTTAACCTTCTCTAACTTAAAGAAAAATGTTTATGTATTTTATTGAATGTTTCAGCACAGGTTAACTCTAAGGACCTTTTTCTGATATCTCCCAAACAAACCCTACATGCATTCATTTGTTTGCGGCCCTAAATAAATGGAAGTCCACAGTTAAGTCTTTTGTTGACAACCAGTTGAGACATACTACTTTTATTGTAGTCACATTTGTTATATAACCTGATCGTATCCTGAATGTCTGGGCTATATCAAATGCCTGAGGTATATCCCTCTCTGGATCTGCTAATGTTAATAAGAACTCATGATATCATGATATGTAAGATGATATTACAGCTTAGTAGAGTTTTTCTCTTTCTTTCATTTCAGAGCCAGCTGTCACTAAATCTGACGTCGGTACTGCTCGAGCTCTGCCACAAGGCCCTACTCCTACAAGTTTACTGAGAATTACCTCATTTTATAATGTAAGCACATTTATCACGAAGAACCTTGCTGCATATTAACTTTAATCAGTTAAGTACATGCCTGCTCTATGATTGAAAGTCTCTGTGTAATAGTCCATGCACTCTAAGGACCTGTTACTAATTTGGCCACTGTCCACCTTTTCTTGACCAGTAGACTGTACTGCATATGCCAGTTATTTAGCCTCAGGAAATGACAGAAACCTGTTTTATTTCACAACATTTAACCTCAGGAAATGACAGAAAATCTGTTTTACTTTGCATTTCTTTGTTGAATTGTACTGGCTATAAACTGATTGTTCTCAGTTATAATTTGACCTGAGGGTGGGAATTTTTCTATCCAAAAGAGTAGAATGCTAATGCAGTATAGAGAAAAAGCATGGAAAGAATGGCAAAAATGTAAAATACCTCAATATCTTGAAAACCTCAGAATGCTTCACAATCATACTAAAAAGCAAATAAATAAAGACAAAAAAAACTATACTATAATAACGTTCAAAATAATACTAAACACAACCCCAAACAATTTTGTGCATCTATTACAGAAATCTTACAGCCCATCCAAAAATTCAACCCAAACCCTTCTTCCGAAAACCTACCACTTGAAACTGCAATACAGTTCAACACTTATTTTATAGATAGTATAACATCTCTAACTAAGGATTCCTCAACATCTAATCTCAATCCTGCCCAACAGCCACATATTACTGTATCCACTTTCACCTTCAAACATGTGCCCACATCCTATGTAAAACTACTCTTAAACAAACTTAAATCATGCTCTTCTTCAGCTGATGACCTTCCAAGCGAGTACCCAAAAATAGCAGCCAATAGCATTGCCTATCCTGTCTCATTCCTTATAAATAGGTTTATCCAGAAATTCCACAATCCCTTTCTCTGGAAGAAGACACACATTATCCCTCTGCACAAAGGTGGAAGTTCAACAGACATTAATAACTTTAGACCTATAGCAATCCTATCTCCCCTCGCCAAAGTACTTGAAAAATGAATTCAACAATAATTGCTAAACTGTCTCCTGCAGGAAGAACTCCTATCCCTACACAACATGGCTTCTGTCCTTTATATAGAACTAACACTGCCCTTCTAACCTATATAGATACTGTCAGTAAAGCTAGAGATAATGGCAAACTAGTCTCTGCCTTATTACTAGACTTGTTTAAAGCCTTCAACACAGTTTGTCTCATCAAACTCCTCCTTCAAATAGCCTCACTGGGTCTTTCACAGTCCACCCTTCTGTGCTTCAAAAGCCTGTCCAATAGGTATCAGTCAGTAAAATGGCAGTCCATGCTCTCTCCTTACCTCCTAGTCATCGCCAGTATACCAGAAGGCTCTATCTTTGGTCCCCTCCTCTTTAACATTTTCACCAACACCCTCTATACAGCCACAAAATAGGCCACCCTAATACAACACACAGATGATTCCTCTCTTATTTGCACATCTGACAAAATGGTACACATCCAGAAAATTACTCAGGAATCTTTAACAGCCATTGAAACATGGCTTTGTAACTCACAATTCATGCTCAAACCAAAAAAGACAAAAATACTATGTTTTTCCCAAATCCCTCTCTCATGAAAAATATACATTTTAAGTCCTCTATCTTGGTAAAACAACCATTTAAGTCACTTCTTATAGCAAATTATTAGGGGTGATAGTAGATGATGATCTTACATTTGACCTGCATATACAAAATTGCATTAAAAAAACTCATCAAAAACTAGGGTTGTTTTACACAGCCAAAAACTTTCTCAATGATGCAACTAAAATTACACTTGCCACTACTTATCTCCTCCCCACTTTTCTTCATGGCCCGACCATCATTACTAATGTCCAAACTTTAAAAAAATGAAGACTTGAGAAATACTGTAACAAAGTTGCTAAATTTGCAGCAATTACCCCTTTCAGAACCCGCCATTGTATAGCACTAAAAAGCCTGCCTCCTCAACTAACATATACACAGCGTCTTACCACCTATAAAATTATCCAGCATCCATCTGTCTGCCCAGCACTAAAAAACATTCAACACAACTGTGTTCCCAGTTGGTCATTGTGATCCAGTGACCAAAAACTCCTGTCTGTCTACAAACCTATCAAATCTGCTGGGCATTGTCTGTACTCATACAAGGTTGCTAAGGCCCGGAACACCTTACCTTTATCCATCAGGTCAATACCCTCCCTCCCATCATTCAAAATCACTCTGAAAGATGTCCTGGCTAAAATCTGGCTCTGTTCTTGCTCAAAACCAGGGTAAACTATATATCTAAATGTGAACAAGTACCTTTTCGTTCCTTATACTGTACCTCCTTACTCTCCCTTATTCATGTACTTCCTTACTGCTATCTAATTTTCCTAACTTTCTCTCTAAATATACCATAAGCCTGTTTGTCCCTTACTTCATATTGCAGTTCCTGTTTGTATTAGACTAATTTACCTTTAATTTCTCTACAAACTGCAAACTGTCTAAAATTTCTCTAAGCATTAAATGATTGTCATATAACTTGTAGCAGTTCTTAACTAATGTTTTTGTTGTGTTTAATTTGTTATAATTATTTAAACTCCTGTCACTGAGTACAATGCCCCCTTTGGTATGTACCTAACCAGTCATATCCAACAAGTGGAACGTCCACAGAGGTTCCTCACTAAAAGAATACAGGGCATAACTAATATGTCTTATGCAGACCGCCTCAAGGCCATATCCCTGTACTCTGTCTCCTACAGGCTTTTGAGGGGAGATCTATGCCTGGCATACAGGGTATTGTCAGACCCCACTCTGATGGACCTCCTCCATATCCACAAAACAAACAGTACCAGAATTATCCATTCTAAAGACTTCAACCTTGCCTGTGATATAAATAGGACCTGCTGGAGAGATAGGTATGTATCCCAGAGAATACACCGCCTATGGAACAGGCCCCATCCATGTGAAGCAGAGTTCCTCCCTAACCCAATTCAAGTGCAACTTGGACAATTGGATGGGAAACAGGAAATTCATCCCTGGTTTAGCACCTAGGTCTCTGTTGCAAACAGGTAACCTATAAATGGTTCATCTGCCAGGTCCATGCTTACACTCATCAAGGGTATCAGAACTTGTAAGAGATTTGGGATGCATGGCTAGACTTAAAAAGGCCCCTTTGGTCATTAGCCTAGTAAACACCTATGAACCTATAAACTGTAAATGTTTTTGTTTTATTTCTGAAGATTGCAAAATAATTGTTCTTAAAATATTTTGTAATAATTTGGAGCTTTTCTCCATGGGCCTCTGCTGAAAATGGGCTGCTACCCAGTTGAACTTTCCCCCGTAATCAAATGTCAATAAAATAAATAAATAAATAACCATTTATAAATAGTGATATCTTCAAGTCACCTCTCTTCAGTTGATAACCTCTTATGGTAGATTGCCTGATTTTCTGAGCCCAGGGTTCCAAATATAGAGCAAATAAACACGACGATAAGGGACAGCCTTGTCTTTTCCCAGAGAAACATTGAAATGGGGCAGAAAACCCAGCAAACACTTTAATCTTTGTCCTTGAACCCTGATACAACATGTGAAGAAGGGAAATTAATGAATCAGAAACAAAAACTATTTTTCAAGACCTCAAATAAGTAATCTACGTCACTTTAAAAAGGCCTTCTTTGTGTCTCTCCTTAGTATACCTAAAATATCATTTGTGTCTTGGGCATTCCCCAAAACCATCAGTATCCTTAATATATTATTGTATGTGCTTTATCCCTTCATAATGCCACATTGATCACCATGTATTAAGAGCCTTAAGAATGCTAAAACCCTTTTTGCCAAGAAGTTCATAAATATCTTATAACAGCGATTGAGTATCAAGACTGGCCTTTAAGTGGTCGATAGAGTGGAATCCCTTCCTTTCTTTTCAATAACACTTCATTTTGAGGTCTGAATGTGTGAAAGGCATTGTAGCCTTCCATGGCTGGGGTGTTGTCTGCAGCCTTGAAGCATATCTCTGTGACTGCACAGACATTGGCATCTTCCAAGGTAAGGAGTGCTTCCAGTGAATGTAGTTTCCAATTTAGCATCCTAACATTAAGCAGCATAACCTTGTGTTTATCTGTAGTGGATTTTTTTACATCGGGAATTTTGTTGTTAAACATTGCCTAAAAGAGCACTATGGAGGAGGCAAGTACCTTTGCCAGTAACCGAAAGCCATGAGGTGACAGGTGAAGACCATCTCTGGCAAAGCAGCATGGTCTTTTAACCATATCTTCCCAGGCTGACAGATATCAGATTCACTTGGATTGACACCAGAAGCTAAGCCAATTGTTGAAGTCAATTATTTTTTGTATTTATTGAGGCATCATCCTGGGTGAAGGTAGAATGCTGCTTAGGGCTAGGGACGTACCTGCATGGGACACATAATCTGAGAGCTCAGTCATGTCTCTCTTCATATAGTCCAGTGAGGTACTTCTCAAGTCATTCATTCCAACATGGACTATCAAGTCATTCATTCCAACATGAACTATGACAGAGTCATAATGGCATTTGTTGTTGAGACATTTGAGAGCATGCATGATCTCATGGAGCCTGGCACATGACAGGCAGCTGACCATGACCTTCCTTGTCCAGCCTGGTGAGGGAGACATTTATGTGTCTCACTTTGAAGTCACCTGTGACCAAGACATTTGGTTCTGAGGTGTTTTGCTTTAGGGTTTTATTGGCTGATAAACTGTTGTATGTATTATTATGTGCAATGGATTCTGTTGGGTCTGCAGTGTGTGCAGTAGGTTTGCACTTGGGATGTCTCTGATATTTAGGTAGACATCTAGCAAGTACCTCTGCCTATATGGGTTTATATGTTGTGAGCTTGTTATGTCCGAGAAGTGAAGTGTGTGAATAACAACCTGTTTTATATCTGGTTTGTTGTTATGTGAGAGAAATGATTCCAAATTCCTAGTATAGATACATCTCTCATGTTGTGTTTGTTTTGTTTAAGATTAAGTGGTTGTCAGTATACTTTACATTCCCTCAGGATGCTCATGTCAATCAGGCTGGCTGGAGAAATGGTAGGAAACTGTCCCTCCATTATGGTAGGTATAGAATGTAGTAACTAGTGGGACGTGGGCTAGATAGACCAGGTTTTGCTGTAAGACTAATAAAAAGCGGCTATTCTATGGAGGGCTAGGGGTAGAAAACTGCATCAGTACTTTACAATGCACAGCTGAGTTGCTCACAGGGTAGCAGTTCAATCTCTGAGCAGCTCCAGTAAACTGAGGGCAAATCCACACAAACACAATGCTTAAATGCAAGTGATTTTAGACAACGTAACCAAAGGGAAAATACAAGACTGAGCCTTATTCCAGCAATCCCCAACTCAGATGGGTCCTTGGCTGCACTTATGCCACAAGTTTGCAGGGGGGCCTTTTAATGTAAGACGGCTGTCTTCGTGTCCAAATGATACCAAACAGCCTAGATTCAGTAAGCCTGAATCTAGCCCATATTATAAAATTCAGAAGTACTAGAAATTCAAAGTGCAGAAAATTGCAGTCACAACAGGAAAAAAAGTTTAAATAAAGTAGCAATTCAATAAACCACGAAAAGTAAAAATCAGCAATTCAGTAGACCACAAACCTTCCTAGTGTGAAATAACTGGTCTGGAACCCAAGTGCATAAACCAGAACTAAGACACTTTAATAACAGACAAAATAAGCCTTCACCAGCAATTACCAGCTGAGAAGGGTATGGGCTATCCTCTCCTGCCACAAGAATCTAGACCACAAACCTTCTTAATGTAAAATAACTGGTTTGGAGCACAAGTGGATAAACCAGAACAAAGATACTTAGAACAACAGGCACAATAAGCCTTCAACCAACAATTCCCAGCTCGGAAGGGCAGATGCTACCCTCTCCTCCTACAAGAGTGTAGACTACAAACCTTCTTGATGTAAAACAACTGGCCTGAAGCCCAAGTGCTTAAACCAAAACTAAGAGGATTAGAATAATAGTCACAATTTAATCAGGCTAACAAGCAGTAATAAAAAAGCAAAATAAATGCAACTGAACAAGCAGCAAATGCAAAATAAAGTAGGAAGAAACACAAATACAGTAAAAGCAGCTGAATGAAGTGCATTTTTTAAAGGTAAGTGGGAAGGGAGAAAACAGAAGATAATTCAAAGTTAAGAAACTAAGGGGGCGAGCCTTGCCAGCTGATCTCTCCATACTCAGTAGAATGAGCTGATGAGATGGAACTGGGAGGAGTGTCCAAAATCAGATTTAAAGTTGGGGAAGGCAACGCAAAAGCCACCAAGTTTAAGAATACAACAACAGTTGGGCAAGTGGGTTGGAAAAATAAAATGCAGGTAGAGATCAGCAATATTCAGGCAGAGTACAGCAAACAAGTCAAACAAACACTCCAGCTAAATAGAGATGCCTCCAATGTTTCTAGCTAAATGAGAAATGTTATTCCTCTGCTCCTCCCACTAATTAGCTGATGTTATTCTCTGTTTGCAAAGGAATTATTTGCTAACTTTTCTAACTGACCCTTGCCAATACCTTTTAAAACTCCAACAGAACAGAAAACTTAAAACAAAACAAATGTAATACAGGAAAAATATAAAAAATAGAAGTAACCAAACCCTAAATGAAAAACTTCACTTCAAAATAAAATGCAGAGATCAGCAATATTTAGGCAGAGTACAGCAAGCAACTCAAACAAGCACTCCAGCTAAACAGAGATGCCTCCAAATATTTCTAGCTAAATGAGGAAAAAAATGAAGATGCAATATCTTGTAGGTGCATAGACTGGTACTTGGCTAACTGCCCTTGTGGGCCACTTTTTGAAACCTAGCCAGTTACACCATATGAGAATCAAACCCCACACCTTATGTCTGTAAGGTAAGCACCTTAACCATTATGCCAATCTCCCACTGATAGTATCTTCTGTGATGGCGTGGGTAGCCTTGCCATGCAGTATTGCAGGCAGTGGCCCTGATTTTGGCTACTAACGCATGCCATTCTTATAGCTGCATCTGCTCCTAGCATATCCATAGCATATGCCAGAACTCCTGTGTGTTCAAATTAGACTTGATTTCTGAATTGCTCAGCTATGTTTGATGAAATAATTGGCATAATCTATGTGTTTAATTTACTTAGATGCCTCTTTGTCAGATTCTCGGCTGGAGTGTCTTCTGTGTGGAGTTTGCATGTCCTCCCTGCAGCCGAGTGGCCTCTGAAAGACATGCATAAATAGGCATGCCTTCGCTGAAGGTTGGGTGTTGGGCTGGCAACTCGGCACCATAAAAATAGACTGGCAATCATTAGCAGACCGGAGTTCCGCTGTGGCAACCCCTAACCGGGAAAAGCCGAAAAGGCAAACAACAACCTCTTTGTCATATTACTATGCAGTCATTTGCATGTGCTGTATACCACGCTTTTTTTCACACTGCATTGCCATGCTGTGTCTTTGAATCACCTACAACGTGTACACTACTACTACTTGTATTTATTTGTACTATGCACTTTGTTAAAAGTCTGACAATCCCAGCAGTAATGTGGTGTTTTTTTTATTTTATTGATAATCAACTGAAACATTTATTATCACGCATTACATTATATAATTGTTCAATGTTTTGTGCACAATAACACTTAAACAGTCACAATTTCTGACCAGAGTTGAAACAGAATCTAAGTCAAATATCTCGGAAATGCTTTCATTTCATGACCAATAAATAGTTATTTTAGTAATGCAGTGCAGAAATAAAACACTGTTTCCTTTCTCTGGACTGATAGAAAGAACATTTTCAAAGTGCTAAGCTAAAGCATGTATTTTTGTATATGTATTTTTTAATATGAGTCTGATAATTCCAGACTGCGTTCTACATGTACTAATTTATTTATTTATCTTTATTTACTGGCAAAGACTTAACTGGGGTTGATCCCTTTTTCAACGGAGGCCTGGGGAGAAAAGCTCCACAGTTATTACAGATAAAAAAAATACAGAAAACATTATAAATACGTACATAAAGTAAGATAGTAGGATTTTTACATTATACAGGGAGGAAAGCTGTACCATTTTTACACATACAAAATACAGAAGACAATCATTTTAATACATAAATTGAAACATTGTCACATTTTACAGAAGACAATAATTTTTAATACATAAATTGAAACATTGTCACATTTTACATTGTGAATCAGTTCAGTATGTACGGTTTAAGATCTACATTTGAAATGCCAAACATTGTATATACAGAAATTGAATATGTACGGTTACTAAAAAGAGAAATATATGCTTATAAATATGTAAGAAATTTTTAGGATGTTATTTAATTTAATTATTGTAAAATAGAAGTTTTTCAGTAACAAAGTAAGTAGATTAGGGGTTTTAGAAGTTGTAGTTTTTGGTATGCAGTGGAACATGCGACATAAGATACAGAGAGAGAGATTTTAGCTAAAATAGGGTTGGAAGGAAAACATGGACATATGAGTTAGAAGAAGATGGTTAACTATATATGAGAAGGGAAAAGTGTTTATGAGTAGTATTTAAATACTGCCCTGGAACACAATACAGTAGACCTGCTTTGTTTTCCACTTTACCCTGTACAGATCACAGTTGTGGGTAAGCAGTGGTAAAGTAGTAGTGTGATTGTGTGTATAGTGTATGTGTGTGTGTGTGTGTGTGTGTGTGTGTGTGTGTGTGTGTGTGTGTGTGTGTGTGTATGCATGTGTACATTATTTATGTTCTATTTTTAATGTAATGTTTGTTTACCATCTTTAATTAAGCTTACAGGCCATGGAAACATTGAAGTAAAGTAGCTCTAAACTTTGACAGCTTAGATAGGATACATTTTAACAAAAATTTCACTATACAAATGTAACAAGACATTTTCAGGTGCAGCTTTCCAACTATGAAACAGGACAGTTCAAAGACAAAACTGCACCAGACTGCAGTGCTTTACATTTAATGTGTTATTACTGCAGATGTGAAGCAGTAAGTTTATTTAATTCTGTTATACTGTATATGCTTAAACTCCACTGCAGTCTGGTCACCATTTGGGGTTTGTAAACTGCATTGTGTATCACTTTTAAGACATTTCTGGATGCTGATCCATGGACCTTGTCAGTGTGAGCAGAACTCGTGGCACATCTCAAGAGGGTCAGAGGTTTATATGGGTTGCCTGTGGATTCATCCTTAGCATTTGAGTCCTGTATTACAGCTTAGAGAAAGGACACTTTAGAAGATGGCAAACAGTTATTTCACATCATCATTGGTAGGGGTGATGTCATTGTCCAGCATAAGATGTTAACAAACTGTGCTGCATTTTAGCCTGGAAGAAGAGGCTCATTAATTTCAGCTTCAAGCACAGCTGTAGGCATCAGTACAGGATGAATATAATTTGCAGAAACTGGGGGAATGTCCTTTTGCTGTGCCTTGCTGAAGAATCTGATGAGTTTGTCAGGTGCATACCAGTTACTCTAGTGCAGTGTAACAGCATCCACAACTGTGCCATGCTTCATACAATCGATGCATTTTTATGAATCACACACCTGAGCTGTTTAAACAACCCACATGACCACTTCACCAACCTGCTCAAACTAGATATGCATTATACACACAAACACATCCCGCCACAGGCTGATATGCATTCAGACCTATGCTCGTACACATACACACACACACACACACACACACACACACACACACACACACACCCACACACACACATTAAAAAAACCCCTAAAGTTTGAGAGCTTCCAAGTTTTGAGTAAGTGGTCATAATTCCAATCACTGATGGCCTGTAGCTGCCTAACTCTAACTTCTTGTGTGCTTTACAAGGAAGTTTGTACCTTTTTGAAATATGGCAGTGTTACAGTTAGACAGCTTACATGCTGTCTATAAGCAATTAAGATCACAATCACTGATTGATAGCTTATACACAGCACACACATGGACATACAGTGGATATAAAAAGTGTACACACCCCTGATAAAATGCCAGGTTTTTGTGATATAAAAAAATGAGACCATAATAAATCATTTCAAAACGTTTCCCACCTTTAATGTGACCTATAACCTGTACAATTCAATTGAAAATCAAACAAATTTATTAAGGGAAAATGTATAAAAATTAAAAATGTACAATAAGGTGGTTGCATAAGTGTACACACCCTTAAACTAATACTTTGTTGAAGCACCTTTTGATTTAATTACAGCATTCAGTCTTCTTGGGTAGGAGTCTATCAGTATGGTACATCTTGACTTGACAATATTTGCCCACTCTTCCTTGCAAAAGTGCTTCAAATCTGTCAGATTGCAAGGGCATCTCTTGTGCACAGCCCTCTTCAGGTCACCCCACAGATTTTCTATTAGATTTAGGTCTGGGCTCTGGCTGGGCCATTCCAAAACTTTAATTTTCTTCTTTTGAAGCCATTCTTTTGTTGATTTGGATGTATGCTAGGGGTCATTGTCATGTTGAAAGGTGAAATTCTTCTTCATCTTCAGCTTTCTAGCAGATGCCTGAAGATTTTGGGCCAAAAGTGACTGGTATTTGGAACTGTTCATAATTCCCTCCACCTTGACTAAAGCCCCAGTTCCAGTTGAAGAAAAGGAACCCCAAAGCATGATACTGCCACCACCATGCTTCACCATGGGGATGATGTTCTTTTGGTGATGCAAAGTGTTGTTTTTGCACCAAATGTACCTTTTGGAATTGTGGCCAAAAAGTTAAACCTTGGTCTCCTCAGACCATAACACATTTTCCCACATGCTTTTGGGAGACTTGACTTATTGTTTTGCAAATTTTAGCTGGGCCTGGATGTTTTTCTCTGTAAGAAAGGGCTTCCATCTTGCAACCCTACCCCATAGGCCAGACATATGGAGAATACAGGAGATTGTTGTCACATGTTCTAAAGACAACCACAAAGCATTCTACAGCTATGTCAAGAATCTCAATGGCAGCAATCATATCTGCTCTGAGCTACAGCACAATAGCACTAGATATACAGAACCTACTGATATTGGAAACATCCTGGCAGATAGGTTCAGTGCAAACTTCATCCCCCCCTCACCCCCCAAAGGGTCCATCACTATACTGGAAGAATGCAAAGCTCCTGTAATCACAGCTGCACAAGTAAAGACCGCTCTCTCCAAAGCCAAGAACACAGCATCCATGGGACCTGACAACATCCCCGGCTGCGTTCTGCATGAACTACAGAATGAACTGGCACCCCACCTAAGTACCATGTTCAATCATAGCCTCACTTCAGGCTTTGTGCCTACTGAATGGTGCACAGTGATGGTTATCTCACTCCACAATGGGGGCACCACCACGGACCCTGGAAACTACTCCCCCATTAGCCTGATGAGTTTTGTCTGCAAGGCCATGGAACATATCCTCTTGGAGTTTATAAACAAGGACATAGGTAACCTCCAAACTCTGGACCCCACTCAGTTTGGGTTTGTAAAAGGTATCTCATGTCTCCTAAACATGACTGACTTTTTTGAAGGAGTCACCAGAGCCTTGGACAAGGGTAAAGTGGTGCACACAGTGTATCTTGACCTTGCCAAGGCTTTGAACACCATCGCCCACTATGGAATTATAGATAAACTCACTAGACAGGGCATAAATCCCTATGTCACCAGCTGGGTGGCCAACTGGCTCACTGACAGAACCCACACAGTGAAAGTAGCCAACTCCAAATCCAACTTCAGACCAATAACAACTGGAGTACATCAAGGCTCAGTCCTGGGTCCTCTCCTGTTTGGCATCTACTTTTCAGACATCCAGGCTAATACAGCAGGTCTTTGGCTAATGAAGTTCACAGATGACTGCAAACTAGGTGCCATAATAGACTCGCCTAATGATGTGGACATTCTACAAAGGGGACTCACTGAGACTGATGCTTGGTGTCAAAGTCATGGCCACAAGCTCAATGCCAAGAAGTGCATTGCCATCCCCTTTGGGAAAAACACTGTACCCATGAACTACCACATAGGTGGTAGCCTACTTAACACCGAAAGTGTGATAGAGACCTTGGGACACAGATGGACATTAGTCTCTCCGTTGATAATCACATTGCCACAGTAGTCAGGAAATCCTTCTATGTGGCAGACCTCATCACAAAGGGGTTCATCTCCAGAAAAAAAGAGGTCATTGTTCCTCTCTACTCATCCCTCATCAGACCCATTATAGAGTACAATGCCCTGTTTGGCATGTACCTCACAAGACATCTACAACAACAAATAAGGCCACAGAAATACCTCACTAAGAGGATTACCAGCCTCAAACAGATGCCATACGCAGACCATCTGAAAAAACTCCAAGTCTACTCCATCACTTATCACCTACTCAGAGGCAACCTCTGCCTAACATACAAAGCCATGTTAAACCCAGATCTGTTGGATATGCTGCACTTAAAGAAACCCCAATCCCTCCAAGCCATATGCACCAGGGATCTAAACCTTGCCACCACAATAAACAGAACATGCTGGAAGGATAGATTCCTATCCAAGAAACTTCCCATGCTCTGGAACAAACAACCCATTCATGTCAAGATAAGCTCCTCATTAGCCCTCTTTAAGAAAAATCCTGACAGTTGGATGGGAAATAGGAAATTCACCCCAGGGATCACTTCTGTGGCTCTGTAGACAGGGGCGCAGGAACATAACTTTCTTGGGTGGTGAAAGCCATGGAAGTTTTTTGGCTAGGCTTATATAGGCCCCAGGGCCAATAGCCTAGTGCCTACCTATGAACCTATGAACCTTTGTAGTACGTAACCAGTACTTGCTAGAAATTCCTGCAGCTCCTTCGTTGTTGCTGTACGTCTCTTGGCAGCCTCCCTGACTAGTTTTCATCTAGTCTTTTCATCAATTTTGAAGCAATGTCCAGTTCTTTGCAACGTCACTGTTGTCCCATATTTTCTCCACTTTTTGATGATTGTCTTCACTGTGTTCCATGGTATATCCAATGCTGTGGAAATCTTTTGTACCCTTCTCCTGACTGATACCTTTCAACAATGAGATCCCTTTGATGCTTTGTAAGCTCTATGTGAACCATGGCTTTTGCTGTAGCAGGCAACTGAGTAAATGTCAGGAAAATCCTACTAGGACAGCTGAACTTTATTTGGGGTTAATTAGAGTCTCTTAAATTGATGGCAGGTGTGTACCCAAGAAGACTGAATGTTGTAATTAAAGCAAAAGGTGCTTCAACAAACTATTAGTTTAAGGGTGTGCACACTTATGCAAGCAGCTTATTGTACATTTTTAATTTTTTATATTTTTCCCCTAACATATTTGTTTGTTTTTCAATTGAATTGCACAGGTTATAGGTCACATTAAAGGTGGGAAAAGTTTTGAAATGATTTATTGTGGTCTCATTGTTTTATATCACAAAAACCTGACATTTTAACAGGGGTATGTACATTTTTTATATCCAGTGGGCATACATAGACACACATGCATACACACGCACCAACAGACAGGCTGATAGTCATGCTGTTATACATATACCCATATACAACTAAACAAATGCACACTTACTTACATGCACACACGTCATCACACACACATCACCAGTACTTACTCAGAACTGTAATCTGTGCATGGTGAAGTTCAGTACAAAGCAGGTCTACTGTAGTATGCTCTGACTTGTTCATATCATCCCATTTACAGCTGGGTGCAGTGCTACACTGTTCTGATCTTGCATAGTATGGACATCTGTGAATCACCATACTACTTGTGGTCCAAGCTAGCAAACAGATCTTTAAAGAACTGGAGCCTTCCACTGAATTTGTATACAGCTATTTCTAACACAGCAGTAAACTGCGCTGCTCATCTTTGAGGCCTTAAATAAAATGTGCAGTCTTCCTGAACTGTAATCCCCATGGGTACTAAACAGGCTACTTGCTTGAATTTGAGAGATAAACAAAGGAACTGTGAGTCCTACTGAATTCCTGCAATAGACTGTAGCCCAAATTAATATGCTTTTATACAAATTATTCTGGCAGTTTAGAGCATGGCACTCATTTACAGGTATAAATGAATCCCATTTAAAGTGCTTTTGTTCAAGTTAAGCTCTGCAAGGCATTGGCATTGCATTATTTGTAAGTTGTGCATGGTTTACTTTTGAATTAGTTGTTTAGCCATATCGAAGGTTTCTGTTAACCTTATCATAATTCTATCAGATTTTTGAATGGGACTCCACACACCAGGCATTGATGAGAACAGTAATTTTGTGTCTCTTGGCTTTTCCCAGTTAGGGGTCGCCACAGCGTTACTCCGGTCCGCTAATGATTGGCAGTAGATTTTTACGTGCTGGCTTGCCGGGCCTAATGCACAACCTTCAACAAAGGAATGCCCATTCACGCATGTCACCACACAGAAGACGCTCTATTGATGAGAACAGTAATAATGGGAAATAATAGTTTTGTAAAGACTTCCTTTGTGAACTTGTCCTTGGAGGTCTTTTATAGAATGCATAACAATGTGAAAGGTTTAAACTTCAAACTCTGAATCTTTTGTTAATAGAATATTATATGACATCTTTGAAAAAAATGACAGTCATTACACTGTTCTTAAGTGCATAGATCAGCCACAGATAACACAGATGTTAACACACCCACACACACACCTCTGCATCTTTGCATGAACACTGTATTTATTACAACAGTACCTTGAGATACTTTTTACATCAATTGTGGTTACTGATTACCAGTACGAGTGGCTAAACCATAATGCAGAATTAAGACTAAACACGAGTGCTTGCATGTAAGTGCATGGTTTGTAGGGAATTAATAGATATAGATCAATGCAATGGCCAAAGCAGCAAAAAGTTCCTGCCAAATATGTCAAAGAACTGTGTGCCACAGATGATATTCAGGAGTGTACAAGACTAGCAGCCATTCTTTCTCAGTACAGCACCTGCCAATTCTAAATCTGCTAATATAAGGTGGTGCAATGTAATGTTTGAAAATGAGTTTAGGTGACAGCAGCAACCAGTTAATGCAGAAAGGCATTCTGTCTTCTACATTTCTCTTGCAATTGACTATAGCTGTGTATTTAAATGAATAAAGTTTTTTTTTTCATAGCAAGAATTAGAAGCAAATATTTAAAGCGAATGTTTCATTGCAAAATGTAGAGTTGTAGAATTGTGAAATGGGTATGTATAACTGTGGGTATTGCTGAAGAAGTATGTTCTAAAAGCATGGGGTACATTGGTTTGAGTATCTGTCATACCAGCAGGTGTGGAGGTTAAAGAGGCCAAAAGGCAGGGTCTTTCATGGCATGAAAAGCTAGATATAGCTCTACATGGAAGAGCATGCAGGAAAAGTAGTAGAAAGAGAAGGCTTTTGATCTGTTTGGGGATCTCAGGGTATTTAAGCCTTCAGTGTCCCTGTTTAGGAATTTCTGTGGTCCTTCAAATTGGATTAAATATTTAGAAAGGTAATTGGACACTGTATTCAATGGTTAATCTATCAGGGGATTATTGATATAGTATGACTTGAGAATGCTTAATTTCCTAAAAATTATAACACTGCCTTTTTTGGTATGTAAGGTGAGCTTGCTGTCATCAATATCAGATGCTGTTCTGGTTAAGCCCTTATTTGAGTGTCTGAAGAGATACCAACCCCAAACCTCAGTACGCAGTAAGCTATAATTCCTTGGCATTTATGCTATCAAGAAGAAAGATAGTCTTAATGTAGTACATAATCATTCAACAGCATATTCTAATTTTAAAATGTTTCTGTTTAGGGATTTGATTTATGCTGCTATCAGTGAAATGGGTGGTAGTAGGGAAAATTACTTGAAATGTTTAAACTATAAGTGGAGGATTGTTTTAGATGCATGCGATACATTTGAGTTACATATATCAATACATTTGAAATGTTAATAATCCAGTCTTGATCGTAGAACGTAAAATAATTAGTTTATTATTAATTATTTTACGTTCTACGATCAAGACTGGATTATTTTTATGAGACAACTGGTTGCCTGTCACTGGCTATTGTTTCTGGACTTATTCTCATTTATTTTACAGGCAGCGGAGAGGCATTTACTCCTGTGGATGTGTCAGCATTAATAGTTACATTTGAAATGTTATTTAAAAAGGCAGAGAATGTTTAAATGTTAATTGATCATGTGATTTGTTTCATCACAATTTGTTTTAAGACATGACAGTGAATTATTTAAAAGGTTTAGAAGTGGTATTGAGGCAGTCTGAAGAAGTCTGTATCTTGTGTGGTAGTAGGGAGATGAAAGCACTTGCTGTGCTATTCAATTTGAATTTTATGTTTGTTAATGTTTATATTAAACGTGTCTAGTAGTGTTATTTGGTGGTCTGTACTGGTGGTTTCTTCTTATCCACATTTCATTTTTCAGTACTGGAAAACTGAGAAGTTGCATCATTTTATTTTGGGATAATTCATTGGCCTCTGCTTTCACATCAGAAAAATAGATGCCAGAGAGAAGGAGGTTCAGCACAGAATTCCGTAAGATAACCACTTTTGAAATTACTTTTTGTTTTTTGTTCAGAAGAGGTTACTGAACTAGTTAGCAATCTAGTGAATGCAAAATGCTTGATGTTTAGCTGGTTGAGTTTATTGATAATGCTTGCATGCAAAATGGATCCAAAGGCCTTGGCCATGTCTAGGTATGCAGTGTGGATTATCAGTCCTTTATATGGGGCTTTGATGGCAGTGTTAAAGAAATCAATCAGACTGAGTAGACATGATCTACCTTTCACAAAACCAAATTGATTAGTATCCAGAGTCTGCAGTTTGCTTGCGTCACTATTTATGAGCTTTGGTAGGGTGCATTTCATGAATTTGCAGATTATACTGCGAGATGCAGGATGCTATACAGCCTCAGTATTCCTTGATCTCTCCAAGGCCTTTGACACAGTGTCTCACCCCTTACTTTTGAACACACTGTCTAACTTAGGCTTCTCACATAACATAGTAAAATGGTTTCAGAGCTACCTCAAGGATTGTAAACAAGCAGTAAAATGATCCAATGAACTCTCACCCTTTCTCACAGCTCTATTGGAGTCCCTCAAAGCTCCATCTAAGGACACTAACTCTTCAATATTTTCAGAAACAACCTTCACACTGTCTCTCACCTTGGGACCCTCATTCAATATGCTGATGATTCCACCATAATCTGCACTGATAAGTCACTACCAGAACTACTTTCTAAAACTCAGCAGTCTTTTTCTGCAGTCGAATCCTGACTAAGAAATGCCCAGCTCTTTCTTAATCCAAAGAAGACAAAACTAGTAGTCTTTCATCCCCAAAACACCTCCCCTGTCACTGATCAGTTCAACATCCTTGCATCTGACAACACTGTCATAGAAATAGTGCAGGAAACCAAACTTCTAGGTGTTATCGTTGACAAATAAACTTT
Source organism: Protopterus annectens (assembly GCF_019279795.1). Classification (NCBI taxonomy): domain Eukaryota; kingdom Metazoa; phylum Chordata; order Ceratodontiformes; family Protopteridae; genus Protopterus; species Protopterus annectens. The sequence continues at coordinate 261,276,473 of NC_056726.1, read as the reverse complement.
CATTTGACCCCCATATACAGCGGAATATAAAGAAAACTCATCAAAACGGGGACTCCTATATAGAAACAAACATTTCTTTACTGCAGCAACCAAAACCATCCTTGCAAAAACATTTTTACTTCCCTCCCTTCTTTATGGTGACCCTATCTTAACTAACTTACAAACGCCTACCCTAAACAAGATGAAACAGCGCTACAACAAAGTTGCAAAGTTTACCACAAACTCTAAATATCATACACACACCACTGTAAACCACTTCTAGAATTAAACTGGCTTGAATTCCTCAACCAACCTGCCTTTATTCAGCTATCCACCTTTCACAACCTTTTTTTCAAGCCTACTGCTTGTCTTGCACTAGCCAATCTAGTGACACCTTACACACCAAATTGATCCCTACGATCAGAAGACAAAAATCTCTTAACTATCTCAAAATCAACAAGAAAACCAGGTCACTCTCTGTATTCATACTCTGTCTCTATACTTTGGAATTCACTACCTCTAGTTACCAGGTCTATGCCTAGCCTAACTCATTTCAAACCCTCTTTAAAAAATCATCTCAAAAATACATGGCTCTGCTCCTGCATAAAGCCTGCCTAATGCTCAGGTCTTCCTCTTCTTCCACACTAGCCTCATCATTCTCGTCTGTCACATTTCAATCTCTCACAGACTGCATGATCCTAAGGTTCTTCTAACTCTCTGTTTCTATACCATATCATTAAGCTACTGCGTAGGCTTTATTGCTTCTATTCTTCTTAACTCTCTCACTATCTATCTGCATCACTAACTTTCTCACTGCTGTTTTCCTAACTGAAACTAACATTTTATGTTTCATGTACTATAACAGTCAATGTCACACATTGCACTACCTATGCACTATTGTTTGACACTATCTCCATCATGTATGTTGAGAGTGACTATCATTGTCTGTAATGTTTTAACTCTATAGAATGGTCTAGATGTGTAGTATACAGTATATTGCAACATCTTGTAACATAGTTTGTTCTTTCAACTTATTTTTGTAAAGTATTTCTAATGTAATTTGTGTTGCATTGGATTATACTGTATTCGTATTGTACTGTATGTGGAGCTTTTCTCCCCGGGCCTCTGCTGAAAGCAGGTTGTGTACACCCAGTCAGACCACCCCGGTAAACAAATGTCAAATAAATAGATAATTAAATAAATACTGATTAGACTTGTAGATCTGCACTTGCAAGGGTCAGTAGTATGGCCTTCCTTGTGTAGTGGCATCACTGTAGCTGTTCTCCAAGACTTGGGAATATATATCCAGTTGTGAAGCTTAAGTTAAGGAAGTTAATAGGGGCTAAGCTATGCTTTGCACTGACTAGAAGGCAGCAATGGATGTTTTTGGTAGCCACAGTGCCAGTTTTCCTGAGTTTGGCCAGAGCTTCAGAATTTAATCCAAAATGATTTTTTGAGAGGGGCATTAGGAAAATGATGGTGGGAAGAAATACCTGAGTTGGTGAAGTAAAGTTAGAATTTAGTTTGTTAGCTAAGGTGTTGACAATGGTTTCACAATCTGAACAGGTGTTACAGTTCAATATCAGCTCAGAGTAGTTCTGACAGTGTCTTTTAAATTTCTTAATATAGCTAAAGAGTTCCTTATGACTCACATTGGTGGTAGAGACAACTTAATGTGCATAACTGGTCTTACACATGTCAAATGATCATTTTTTTTTCTTTGTACACCCTGCTACCATCCAGTTATCCATCCCTCTTTCAGACTGTTGGCCCATTTATAGCCACAAATGACTATGCAGTGGGTGCCACACTGTATAAACCCCATTTCTGTGAGGGGTTTTCCCACTAGGCAATTCCATTCCATTAATGCTGTAATGCACTATAGGCAATCTGATTGGTTTATACTAGATATGATCATTCTGCCTGTAAGCCCACTAAGGATGATCATATCTGCATTTATGGTCTCTGAGCATGCATACTTTCTCCCTCTCTGAGAGAGGTACTGTCGCTCGTCTGGTCAGGATAAAACAGATGAACATTCGTGGGTTCTGTTCAAGCAACTTTATTACACACAAACACATCAGAAATGAGGCTTTGTAACTTAAACTTAAATAAACTTATAAACAGACTGACTACTGCACTCATACATGTTAACACTCTGGCTGTTCTCTCAAAATGGCACTGCTGCCTGCACATGCTCAGTATTTATATGCACGTGCTACATCTGGAAATGCTTCTTAAAGGTACATATGCACACTCTGATCTACATCCTCCCTATTTCAGAAATAGTCCTTATATGAAATGACAGTATTCAATGACGTGCAATTATACAGAACTAGTTATCTGACATGCAATTATACAAAATTAGATGCACAGAAAACAATTATGTCCAAGTTGTGTATTTTATACTAGGTCTTGAAATAGCACCTGACTGTGTAACATAAATGTTAGAATTGGATCTAGCAACAGGGACTGTCTTCAAGGAATGTTCAACTTTGGGGACATCTGGGACATCATCGGGAATGAGAATGGATACTGTGACATTCCTCAGTATGAACATTGTCAGGGTTGCTCTGAGATCTAGAGTCTGTATTACAGATATGATGCTGCAATATCATTTCTGATACAGGAAGAAGATGTCTACAGTTTCTCCTGTACTCTATACCCTCAGATTCCATGAAGTAGAATCTCGGCTCAGTACCTATACCTCTCACTTGACCAATTTGATCAAAGCCTTTCACCGTTTACATCTTCACTGTCTCTCCTTCTTTTAACAGACAAAGAAATCTGCTCATTTTATCATAACTGGACTTCTGAGAAGAACGCTTCTTAAAAAGTTGGGCTTTATTTGCTCTGTTGAGTTTTGCATTAGGCACCAACAAACTAGAACTGATAGGCAAGGTTGTTTTGGTTTGCCTAGATAGAAGTCTCTGAGCAGGCGAACCTAGTAGATTGTCCCTGGGTATAGTTCTGAGATTAAGTAAATTCAAGAAGATATCAGTATTGTCACGCTTTGACCTCAGTAATTGCTTTGCACTCTGCACTGCATGTTCAGCAAGGCTGTTTGACTGAGGATATTCAGGACTGTTAGTAACATGGATAAAGTCCCACTCTTTAGCAAATCTCTGAAACAATTGACTGGTAAACTGTGAACCGTTGTCAGAAATAACTTTTTATGGACTACCACGGACTGAGAAAGGACGTTTCCTCTTAGTAATAACAGCACTGGATGTCAGGTTAGGTAGCAAATTGATCTCAAACCAGTTTGAATAAGAGTCCAACACTAAGTAATGTTGACTGTTCCACTCAAATATGTCAGTTGCTACTGTTGATGAAGGTAGTTCAGGAATTTGGCTTAGGTGAAGTGGCTCTTTTTGCAAATACAGCTTAGTACTGTTGCACACTGAACAGGAAGAAAAGCACATTATCAATGTCTTTTGCTAGAGAAGGCCAAAATACTAGTTCTCTCACCCTTCTTTTGGTAGAATCGGAACCTGGGTGGACACAGTGTAAAATCTGAATGTATTCTCACTATAAGGAAGTCGGAGCAATAACTTTTGAAACTTTGAAAATGATACCATCTTCCATCAGTATCCCACCTCTGTATGGAAAGTAAGGTTATACTTCTGGCGGTACATTAGATTGCTTTGACAGCCATCCTACATTGAGGAAGTGGTTGAGCTTTTGCAAAATTGGATCAGTCTTTGTATGATCTCTCAGCTCATCAAGTCTCATGGTAGAAAAATTACACACTTCCATGACATCAAAGTCAAAATTCTCTGCATCAAACTGTTCCATGCTATTTCTGGGCGATCTGGATAAGGTATCAGCCAAATAAAGAAGTTTACCTTTTGTATAGATCATTTTGAAATTGTACTTTTGCAATTTGAGCATCATTCTTTGTAGTCTTGCTGGAGTGGAATGTATAGGCTTCTTTAAAATAGTAACTAGAGGTTGATGGTCAGTTTCTATCTGGATTGCTCAGCCATAAATATAATCATGGAACTTCGAACATGTGAACACAATTGCCAAAAGTTCCTTCTCAATTTGAGCATACTGCATTTCAGTTTGGATAAGAGTTCTAGATGCATAGGGAACAGGTCTGCCCTCCTGAAGAATAACTACACCAAGACCAAACTTTGAAGCATCACAGGAAAGGACTACTGGTTTGTGGACATCATAGTATCTTAATGTAGACTGGTTAGCAATTTGCTGTTTGAGGTTATCAGATGCTCTCTGCTGTTGTTCTAACCATGACCATGCAACATTTTTGCATGTCAGCTCTCTCAAAGGTGCTGTTAACTCACTTAAGTCAGGGATAAATTTGCCCAAATAGTTAACCATACCAAGAAAACACTGTAAAGCTTGGACATTGTCTGGAGCTGGCATGTCAAGAATGGCTGCTTGTTTAGAAGGATCTGGTCATAAGCCTGTACTGGTAAATAAATAACCTACATAAGTAATTTCTGAATTTGCACTTCAGAGGATTGAGCTTTAAATTCACTTCACCTGCTCTGTCCAGAACTTTCCTGAAGTTTCTGTCATGCTCTGCTTCACCATTACCTCCAACTAGTAAATCATCAGCTATTATTGCACACGGGTAGCCTGAAAACATTTGCTCCATTGCACATTGAAAGACTTCACTGGCAGAATTTATTCCAAAAGGCATCTTGAAGAATCTGTTTCTACCAAATGGGGTACTGAGTGTAGTCAGTAGTGAAGATTTGTGATCAAGCATCAATTGCCAAAATGAGCTTTTTGCATCCAAGACAGAAAAAAACAGTGGCATTTGGCATGAGGGTTGCAATTTCCTCAACTGTACGCAAAGGATAATGAGGTCTTTTTAATGCCGTGTTCAAATCTCTTGGGTCAATGCATATTCTGATTTCATCTGAATTTTTCTTATGAGCAGCTACCATGGAAGATACCCACTCAGTTGGTTCTGTGACTGGACAAATCACACCTTGCTGTACCATTTTGTCTAACTGGACCTTGACTTAAATTTAAGTTTTAAGCACTCTGGGTCTTCCCTTGATTCAGCCGGTACCACAGTATGACAGTTTGCCCCTTCTCCTGCATATACTTCTGGTGCATAAACAAATTAATGCTCTCTTTCAATGGCTTCTGACCCAGCTAAGTTAAGCAAAATGAATGCCCTTGTATGTGCATCTTTATCAGAAAAAGCTGCTTGTATGAAAATATTGTATTGCTGCTCGAATACTGTCCATTTCTCTGCTATATTATGACCAAACACAAGTGGACTTGGTCTGCAAAATGCCTCTGCCATATCAACACACAGTAGTGAAGGTGCTTGGAATTGTGTGTGAACATACACACACAAGTATATATGCCAGAACTTTTATGCCAGTACTTGTAATTATGCCCAGTAGCACAACAAACTCTTTGAAATAACTGCATTTTGTCAAATAAGTCTCCGTAGCATAAGAACACTCTGAAATCACTGTACTTTATGAAACCACTCCTTATCAGTGTAGGAAATACTTTGAAATAACTGTACTTTGCGAATAAACTGTACATGGCAGAAAAATGTCAGAGTAAGAAACACTTCGAGATGAATGCACTTTGCAAATAAACTGTATACAGCACAAGAACCTTTCAAAATGACTGTACTTTGTGAAATAACTGCACAGTGTAAGAAACACTCTGAAATTGCGGCTTTCTGTGAATAAATGCATACAGTACAAGAAACATTTCGAAATGACTGTACCTTGACTGGCACTTTGTAATATAACTGTACTTTACACACAGTAAACTCTTTGAAATAATAGCACCGTAACAAAGCACACACTCTGCAAACACTCTGCACACTCTGAAATACTTTGAACAACTCTAATTATGTTTTGAATGGTTTCGGTCAATGCGAAATAGTAGTTTGTGTCCAAACACAACGGTCTTTTACTAAAAAACATGCAGTTGCCTTGCTCTTTAAGCTTAATTTATCCATTTATTGTACCTTTTTATGCATTTTTGATCTCTTATCACACTTATTATACTTTGCTTGTGACCGTTTTACTTTAAACATGCTCGTCATGAATACCAAAGATAATTCTGAGCCCCACATGAATAGTTTTGCAAGTTTTATCACATATCATGGTTTTGAACATTTCGTTTAACTAATAATGTGGTTTGTGCCTTTAGTTTGATTAATAATATCTTTTTGTGCTACTCGTTTGATTGATAATGCATTTTGTGCCTTATAAATGCACAGTTTACTTTTCTTTGCCAGACAAATCATTTGTGCAGTTGTCTTTTCTTTAGCTCATTACTTGACTGTTTTCACTTGTCTGTGCTCCATTTCATTCAGCCTGTTTGGTCTGCCTTCACCTTCAACTCTGCACTTCATGGCTTGTAGAAGTAGCTCTCTTAATCCCAGTTCTGACATCATGTTGCTCATCTGGTCAGGTTAAAACACACTAACATTTATGGGTTCTGTTCAAGTAGCTTTATTACACACAAACACATCAGAAATGAGGCTTTGTAACTTAAACTTAAATAAACTTATAAACAGACTGACTACTACACTCATACATGTTAACATTCTGGGTGTTCTCTCAAAATGGCACTGCTGCCTGCGCATGCTCAGTATTTATATGTGTATGCTACATCTGGAAATGCTTCTTAAAGGTGCATACACACACACTCTGATCTACAGGTAAGTAGGCTCCAGCCCTTCAGTCTTTTTTTATCCTTCTGCTCCTCGAGTGATGGGGCAACTAATTAAACTCTGATTGCCTGGGTTGCAGTTGGGGCTCCTTTCCTGTTTGCTAGGTTTAATTGTGCATTTAAGGATATTGCTCACCAGATTTAAGTCTTGTTCTTACTGGTCTATGGTAGTCACACTGAAAAAAAGTAGCAACTACTTATTTTATTGAAAAGATGGTTGATATGAGAACTACACCATATGGGTTTGTATTTAAACTTGCCATAGTACTTCTGGGGTGCAGAGGACAAATGTCCCAATTCTGTTACCTACAGTTCAGTAGAATTTGGAGAACTATACTCCAGGCTTTATTATGAGGCTCAGTTAGGGATACGTCCCAGTTATAAATTTTGATATTGTCAGGAAATTAACCATAGGTGTGTTTAAAGTAGTCTCTAAATATGGATGAATTCCTAAGGTTTCTGTGCAGGTTCTTATGAATTTATTTTTATTTATTTTATTTTATTTTACATTTGTTGACCAGGCTAGACTAACTGGACACATGTCCATTTTCAGTAGAGGCCTGAGGAGAAAAGCTCCACTGTAACAGTCTATGGTAACACACTTAAGAAAAAATATATATACAAGAGTTTAACTAAAACTACTAAGCAGGAGTTAGTAACTAATTAGAATACAGAACAACAGAAAAGCAATTAGTGTAACAAAAACACACAGCAATAAGAGCAGTATTATAATACAGAATAAAATTTTTTTTTTTTTTTTTTTTGAAGAATATGGCTACCTTGTAGTGAGATTTTATGATGGAGGTGGAGAATCATGAGGGAATTCAAGAACATGGTATGATAATAAGGAATAGATCAAGGATATTAGCACCTCTACTGAGGGTGAGACTATCTGATCAATGGAATGGCACTGTCAAAGTAAACGAACATTTATGCATATTTTTAGTTAGTCATAGAAGGTTTGTTCAAATGGTAATTAAGATTCCCCCATAATTAAGAATCAAATATAAGGCCCATGTAACATCAGGTGGTGTTCCAACTGTGATAAGACATGTACTCACAAAGTGGTAGCAATTCAGTATACTTAAATTTTATTAGACAGAATTGTTAAATGCTTTCATCCAATATAATTATTCGAATTTCATCAGAACTGAGTGATGATACTTGTTGCTTCCTTATAAAGTGTTTAAAATGTCACATGATATTTTACTCGTTTTTGAATATCCCCCATGTTTAGCATATTTGTTTCGACAGCGATTTCTTCAGTCTAAGTATGCTTCATATTTGGCAGAGGGACATAAATTGGGTGCTGTAATTCACAATTATGTGATTGTCAGTCTTCTTGACTGTTACTAGGACCTTTATAAGTATCAGGTTAGTTAATGCTTATTGAGGAAGGTAATGTACTTAGTTAATTCAGGTGGGTTTATATATTTGTATTTAGTCAAATATGTATATTTAACTAATGCATTTGTAAGAGTTTGTGTTTTTTATTGTTTCTTTCACGTTGTTTACCTTGCTTGTGCAACAGCAATGTTATTGTTAACTTCTGATTATCAGAGCTGTAATGCAGTGGTTATTATAGCAATAACCAATGATGTGGGTATGGTATATTGAAGATTTACCCACAGCTGGTGTGGTTTAATCACTTACTTACTTTTTTTAAATAATGTCTTTCTTTAATGGAGCTGTGGTGTTCTTCCACACTGTTTCTGGATTCTGCCTTTTGATGATGTACTGCATATGCATATGTGACTTGCATTCCTAGGCTTACACAGCACGTCACTGGTTTATCAAGTAAGTAAACAATACAATTATGTTTGCAATAGCTTGGTATCACTCATAGATTTGCAGAGCAAATTAAATAAACCTTTTTTTTCATCATTTTGAAATTGATTCATATACTATTGCTTTTTCATTCTTATAACTTCAGACATGATTGTTTTCCTTTATAGTTGAAGTTTTGTGTTTAATGTTTTACTTTTTTGTTTGTGCAAGTAGGTACATTAGTATCATTCTACGTTAACAGTATTGCATTGCAAGGGTAGTTATAAACCACATGAATTTATTTACAGTTTGCTCATGATGCCAAAAAGTGTAAAGTCATCCCCTTTGGCAAAAACAAAGTGCCCACAAATTACCACATAGGTTGTAATCCATTAAGTACAGAAGAAGTCATTAAGGACCTGGGGACCCAAGTTGATAGCAATCTCTCATTTGACAACCACGTGGCCAAAGTGGTTAGAAAAACATTTTATATAGCCCACCTAATCATGAAGGGATTCACATCTAGATCAGGGGAGGTCATCGTACCTCCTTTACTCATCCCTCATCAGGCCCATAATTGAGTACAATGCCCCTTTTGGGATGTACCTTACCAGACGCCTGCAGCAACTGGAAAGACCCCAAAAGTACCTCACCAAGAGGATAAAAGGTCTCAAACAGATGCAATATGCTGCCCGGTTAAAGAAACTCCAGCTCTACTCACTGGCATACCGCCTGCTCAGAGGCGATCTGTGCCTGACGTATAAAGCCATGTCCAACCTGGAATTAATGGACATGCTGCACCTCAGAAAATCCAAATCCCATCGAGCTACGTGCTCGAGAGACTTGAACCTCAGCACTGAAATAAATAGGACATGCTGGAGGGACAGATTCATAACCCAGAGGCTCCCTTCACTCTGGAATAAAATCCCAGTCCAAGTTAGGCAGAGTCCCACATTAACTCTCTTCAAGAGGAATCTTGATGAGTGGATGGGAGATCGTAGGTTTACCCCGGGTATCACTTCTGTGTCACTGTTAGACAGAGGCACAGTATACTAACCTCAAAAAAAGGCATAGCAAAATTAATTTAAAATGGGTGGCGAAAGCCAAACACACTCTGGCTAGGCTTATAAATGCCCTAGGGCAGATAGCCTAGTATGAACCTATGAACCTATGAACCTATGTGAGTAGAAATTGGGAGCTTGCTATGTTTTGAGATTGCTTGTGTGTGAGGAAAGCTTGTCTAGATAGCAATTAAAAAAAAAAGTCTGGACGCTCAATGATACCTTTAGCGGCTGGACTTTTGCTGTTAATATATTGTCGATTTACAATAGGCATGCTGTTTGGGCTGACCAATCAGTGTGCTTGTTTTTGAATGTTAATGGCCAGTCATTGTATAATAGTATATAGAGGAGTTCATACAGCAGATAAAACAGAGCTGGCTGTTAAAATACTACAGGTTGGAAGTCACCATTTCGAGCTAGTTTACTCTGCTTGGGAGCTGCTGTTGTTTAGTGATACTGCCTTCACATAAACAGGCACTCAGATGAGATCATGCTTATAGCTTTACTAAATCTTTGCTTCAGCATGACCTTGTACAGTTTGCTGTTTTCCTTAAGATGATCCACGCAGCAGTTGCACTCCACTGTATTTGCTTGGATTGCTGCTCTTGGACAGAAAATTGAATATTGTCAACTTTGTCTTACTATTAACCCTTAAATAGTCCACAGACACATAAATCCTTCAGTTAAATCAACAGTGTTTAGTGCCCATTGTTTAGAGAGATACATGTGCACTTTTCTTAATCTACCAACAAAACTTCTCCGCTATATTTTACTAGAGAAAGTGACACTAGGCCCAAGCCCCTCCCCTGTGCTGAGTGACATTACTTTCAAAATAGTTGGGACATCCAGTTAATTTCAGCTGCAGAGGGAGTTTAGTAGAATGAGTGAGGTCCCAAAGAAGTGCCATAAGTAATGATCCTCCCAATATTGTGTTTGTTTAGGTCGGTACTTCCTGGATTAGTGCAGGGAAATTTTACTGGTTTTGGTATGTACTGCATTAGTGCGAGTGAGACAGCCTCCTTCCACCTTATTGTATGAATACAGAGGACTCTCAGGAATACTTTTCCATTCCTTATTCCTTTCCTACTGGAGCCCATTTGTTACTCTAAAATGTTGCTCTTGTCACTCTCCTTCTCTCTGTCGGTTGTAAGGCATAGTGACCTACCACTGTTCTTTGGGCTGCTTTCTTTCCCCGGTTTGCTACTTACATTTCACTGTTGACTCCCTATCTACATTTTCCCCTTTTCATTTTGGGATGGTCCTTTTCTGTCTCTGTTAGCACCCTTTCACTGATATTTGCTACACTGTCCTGCTCTGTCTCTTGTTTATGTTATCTTCCCTATCATTCTTGTTAATATCTTCCATATTTTTCTGTTAGCTTTTAACATTTCCACTGTTATTGCTGTTTCCTAGCCTATTAAGATATTTTACTTACCTTTTTTCTGATACTGACTGTTTCCACACAGAAACCAGTTTAATCCTGCTCTCGCTACACTTGGCTTTGCTTTGCTCAGCAGCCTACTCCCATTCTCACCACCTCTGACATCACTTCCTTTATAGTGGCCTTACCTCACCCACCCAAATTCTAACCTATCATCAGTTCACCTCACTCCTCCCATTTTCAACAACTTGGCACTCGTCTCAGTAATAACCACTCACATACTGTCACCCTCCCAACATCAGCAACTTAACCTCCACTCTGTGTACCATTAAACACACCTAACTTTCCTTATCAGTGCCCTTATTTAAACTGTACTCCTTAGAGCCAGTGACTGACTTCAGATATTATTCTTACTTCTTTCATATTACCACAAAATCAGAACTACGTAATTAGAACTGTAACTCTATCATCTGTTTAAACAAGTAAAGTTAGCTTCACAATGTAAGCAGTGTAACCATATTTACTTAAAACTCACAAAAAAAATAATTTAACTCTAACGTCTTCTTAACATAGAATAATTGTGTACCCCCCTGCACTGTAGTATAACATTTTTTTCTTGTCTCCAACAGCAGAAACAGTTGGATGTGTACAATATTTCCTTAAAGAATGACTGCAGTGTTCTTCTTTTCTGCTTTGAATGTTTTCATTACCTAGCCCTCATACTCTGAGATAAGCTATAACTTTTCAGTGTTCATGTAGTTTCATCATAACCCCTATTTATCCCATGAAAAAAATACCCCATACCACAATCTTTCCCAGGCAGACCTACGTATACTCTATCAAGTTGCTCACTACATTCTGTCTTACAGCATTCTGTCTTATTCAAGCTGGTGATTTAGTTTAACCCAGGCCCTCATTCACAGAACAGAGCAGAATGCTCTATAGATGTCATTGAGATCTTTCCATTGCCTGCAGGAATGGCTGTGTAGTCTCAGTAACAAATAGGCCAGCTTACAATCATAGACCACCCTCCGCAATCCAAATATAATTGGAATCACAGAAACCTGTCTAAAGACTAGTTCAGCTATACCTAATACAATACAAACGATTACACAAATCACCTTTATTAAATTATCACTTAAGGCATAATACGGTTTGCTTTATTTATTTATTTATTCTAGTTTGGTGACCGGGGAGGTCCACTGGGCTCGAGAGCCCATTTTCAGTGGAGGCCCGGGGAGAAAAGCTCCACATAACAAGTTACATAGAATATATAATTTTCACATTGCTGAGCTGTGAAGCTCTGCATAACAAGTTACATAACATACAGAATTTTCACATTGCTAAGTTACATAACAAACTGAAATAACAAAAGAAAAAAAAGATTAATTTACATTGCATTCAATATGTAGTCGTACAGTTATATACCAGGTCAGGTAGTAGAAAGAAAAGGTATCCAATACTTAGTAGCTAAGATGTTAAAAAGTAGTTATGAAGGAAAGGATGAGAGGCATAAAGTGAGAGGCAGGGTGGAGATTGGTTATAATTTATAGTCTGGGTATAACTGAGAGATTTGAAGGGAAGGAGGTTAGCCAGGAGAGAAGGAAGAGGGGAGGTTGGGAGGTATGGGGTGAAGAGTGCAGTTACATTTTCTGTGAAGAAACAGGTAGGAGTGAAGTAGTCTTTTGAAGGTGTTTAGGTTGTCACAGGTCCTCAAACTGGAGGGCAGGACATTCCATTTTTTAGCTAGGGTGAAGGAGAGTAAAAGTTGACCAGCAGGGCGCTTAGGTTTGTGGATGGTAATGAGGTTTTGGTGAATGGATCTAAGGGGTCTTGTGGGGTTATAAGGTAGGAGGATATTAGATAAAGCAGGGCAGCTGGTGGGTTGAAATAGTAACTTGTGGGTTGAGACAATTTGGAGGAAGTCTAGTTGATTGGGGAGTTCAAGCCAGTTTAAAGTTAGTAGGGAGGAGCAGTGGTGACAGGAGGCTTTTGCTTTTGTGGCAAACCTGGAGATTTTATTGTAGCATACCTCTAGTTTGGAGGTAAGGGTGGAAGATAGATTAGTAAGCAGAGGAGCGCCATATAGAAGAGATGGGAGAAGATATGTAGTGGCCAGGGTCAGTCTAGTAGAGGGAGAGAGGAAGTGATTATCCCTGTAGAGTAGGCCGAATTTGATGTGGGTTTTCTTGATGTTAAGTTGGATATGGGTATTGAATTTTAGGTCTTCATCAATGGTGACCCCCAAGAGTTTGGCGGTGGGAACAATATCAATGATAGGGTTGTTGAAGCTGGTAATTTGAAATGAGTTTTTGTCAGTGGGAGTGGATTTGGAGGGAGTGAATAGGAGGATTTTAGTTTTGTTAGCGTTAAGTGAGAGGTGGTTTTGGAGCATCCATTTTTCAGCGGTTGAGAAGGCAGATTGAGTTAGAGACTTGAGTTCAGTTTGGTTGGAGGCATAGCAGATCAGAGTAGAGTCGTCTGCATATTGGACAATTTTGGTGTTTGGAATGGCTTTGTGGAAATGATTAATGAAGATGTTAAATAGCAGAGGGCCAAGAATGGAACCTTGGGGAACTCCTGTGGGTGTTGGAAGGAAGGTGGAAGAGGATTGGCCCCATTTCACTGCTTGGGACCTGTCAGAAAGATAGCTGGAGAACCAGGAAAGAGTTGTTGGGGAGATGTTGAGGTTAGATAGATGGTTTGGTAGATGGGTGTGAGAGATGGTATCGAAAGCTTTAGATAAATCTAATATAACAGATGAAACTAAGTTACCAGAATCTCAGGTTGAATTGATAGAGTATAAAAAGGAGAGAAGGGCTGTGTTGGTATTGTGTCCAGGGTGGAAGCCATGTTGGGTAGGAGAGAGCAGTTGATGTTCGGTTAGGAATGGCATGAGCTGTATGTGAATGTATTTTTCGAGAAGTTTAGAGATGGGAGAGAGGATGGCTATGGGGCGGAAGTTGGAGAAGTTACAGTTTTTGCCACCCTTGTGGAGTGGAAGAATAAAAGCAGAACACCATAGTTTTGGTACATATGACTTGAGTAGTGATCTATTGATCATGATGCTGATAGGGAGAGCAATACTGTCACAGGCAATTTTTAAGAAGGAGGAGGGAATGTTGTCAGGAGCATTCATGCAAGGTTTAAGTTTATAGAGAAATTTCTTTATGAGGTTGGTGGATACAGGTTTAAGTTCAAAAATAGGGGGAGTGGGAGGAGATGGGATGGAAGCTTGGGAGGAGGTGGGTAGGGGGAAGGTTTTGGTCAACTCAGCAATGGAAGAGGTGAAGAAGGTATTAAATAGTTTGGCAATTTCTTGGTCAGATTTGCTAGTGTCAGGACAAGGGTTATTTGTGGTACCAGGCTTGAGAAGGGTGTTTATAGAGTTCCAGAATTGTTTGGGGTTCTTTGTATGATTTATTTGTAGGTGGTTGTAGTAGGATTTTTTTGTCTTTAATGACTTGTTTTTTGGCTAAGTTTCGCAGCTGTTTGTATTTTAGTAGCAGTTCAGGCTGTTTATGATGGAGATAGCTTTTCCAAGATTTGTCTCTTTGTTGCATAATTTTCTTGGTAGCTTTTGTAAGAAAGGGGCTGTTTTGGCTTTAACTCTTTTGGTTCATGTTGGAGCTAGGGAGTTTAGGACAGAAAGGAATGTAGTGTTGAAGAAGTCTACAGCTTTGTCTAGAGGCAGGGTTTTTAGTGGGTTCCAGTTAGTGAGCTTAAGGGAGTCAGAGAAGGTAGAGGGGTTAAAGTTAGTTAGGTTACGGGTTTGTAGGAGGTGGTGGGAGCATGGGGAAGAGGAAATGGCTCTGTGGGTGAAAGCAGGGAGGTGGTCTCCTAATGGGTTGGGAGTGACACCAGATGTAGTGGGTGGGACACTAGTATCCTGTCTAGGATGGAGCCTGGGCCGTTGGTCTTGTTGGGCAAAGCACATGAACGAAATTTAAACTCCATTTTCGTTTCAAACTACTTCATCAGACGTGGGCTGAATCAAATTCACTCTATTTAATTAAAAAAATCATGACATCACTGCTTCGTGAACCAATTAATATCTACAAAGCTTAAAACCACACCATACCCTTCAAAGAGAAATGCCACAACAAACCAAGTGATGAAACATCCTAAAACATAAATATATAAATATATAAAAAACACAACATGTTATAAATACATTAAAACATCCCTTATCTAAATATTTGATTATTGAAATAATTGATTGTGTGCTCGTTGGTGAAATAAAAGTTTGTGTTGCCTAATTTCCTCAGTTCGTTGCTTTATGGTCTTGCTGTCTAGGGTATTACTTTTGTTTTATTAGTGGTTTGGACTTTATACCCTTTGCTTTGTTTTGGATTATAAATTCCAACAGCAACAGCCACAAAGGCACCTTAATCAGCTTGAACAATTTTGGAGCTGTATCAAATCCATCTGTAACAAAAGCATATTTCCCAAACAACCCTTCACATCCAGACTCCTCTTAGCTTTGATTAATGGTATTGCTAGAAACATATCCAACCCCCACCCCATTTTCATAATAGTTCAGACTTCACTCATACTCCACCAGTAACTCCTTCTACATCCCTTCACAAACTAATACAATACCCCCCTTTCTTACTTCAAAGTTGTTGCTAAGAAAAGAGTACAAGAACTATTAGAAAAGATCCATTACAATTACAATCCCTCCTTCCAATCTGTGTAGACAGAAATCCTCACAGTAGGCAGCCCTGTTCTCAGTAAACCTCTTACATTTATATTTATTCTGCCCATTACTACAAAAATGTAACTTTTGGTTTTAAACACACTCTAGTTATACCTCTCCCTAAAACACAGGGAGCAACAGGCACCTCAGACTTCTGTTATTGACATTTGTCCACTAGCAAAAATACTTGAAAAATGTATTTACAAGCAGACACTTGAATATCTTTCTTAATATGATATACTGATTATATGCAACCCATATTTTCTGTCCAGGTTGCAGTTATCGTAACTATGCTGTATCTGTTTACTGATAAAATTTATAACAATATGGATCAAAAGTCTGATGACTGGTTCAATATTTCTTGATCTCAAATGAGCCTTTGAAACAATCAATCATGAGCAATTACTAAATAGGCTTACAGACTGTGGCTTCTCTCCAGAGGTTGCACAGTGGCTTCACAGCTACCTATCCAATTGCTCCTACACTGTATATGGAGCTTATGATTCCTCAGTAAATAGAAGAAGTTCCTGCCAAGTCCAACAAAAGTCCATTCTTGGACCACTTCTATTCACATTATTTATGGTCTCCCTTGCATCTCCCAACACTTGAATGCATAAGCTGAAGTTTGATTTTGAAGTACTTTGGAACTGGTTAGCTAACAGTAAACTTGTAAATACCAGCAAGACTACTGTCATGTTGTTTGGCAGAGCGCAAAAGATTAAACATACTTCTATCCCTGATGTCACTGAGCCTTCTTTTTAACATTTTATCTACAATCACCTTTCAAAGATACTTAGGAGTTGTAGTAGATCTTTCTCTCTGTTTTACTCTGCATGTACAGGCCCAAATTAGCAAAGTACTGGGACAACTTAAAGCAGCCTGTCCAATATCCAGTCTCTTCGGTCCAGAGGCCAGATGCTTCATGACCATCAATGTACTCATTCCTAGGAGTGAATATGGATTGCCCCTTATTTTTGCAAACTCGGCTGCTAATACTACATTATTACAAACCAATGACAATAAAATACTACTATTTATCAAAGTAGTTTACAATAGAGAACACCGCTGCACTACTGGTTAACCCCCTTTCTTACAAGCTCTTTAATACTGGATACTGTCTATCTTTGAAGACCAGACTCTTAATAGGGATTGTAATTATACCCTTAGAAATAAAGTTGGCACTCAGTTATCCAGACCCCTTTTAAAATTAGCCACTACTGAAAAAGCCTTGTCTAAAAATGCACCTTCCAGTTGGAACACACTCCAAGAAGAAACAAACCTACTAGTTTCAAACAACAAATAAAAAACTATCTGACAAAAGACAGAGATGTAAGCTGGAAAGCACCTATGAGGTAAGGATCAAGTACTTATTCCATCTACTGTCTCAGTAGTAATTCATCTGTTATTCTATTCATTGAAATGTGTCTTTGAAATTTAACTATATGCTAATTTGCTGTGACAGTAGTGAACTGTGGATCTATATCACATTATCAAAAATTTAAAATGTTGAACTTCAAAAGAGTGAAAGTGCCGAAAACACGAAGTTCTGTTTTTGAGATCCAGCGCCCCCCCCAAAATACGGAGTTCGAATTTTGGCATTTTTGCTCTTTTGAGCGTTTGACATTTTACGTCTTCGCTTATATGATATAGACGCGTGAACTATAGCTATCTGAAAATTCATAACGATCTATTCCTAAATATTTAGTTCTGTGCTATATCTGCAACTATGTCACTGCCAATGTCAATGTAGATTTTTTTGTAAATAGTTGTATATTCTGTTGTATGTTTGGTTATATTATCTTGCACTTCTGGTCTGGGTCATGAATGAAAACGGTCCTTGGACCCATTCACCTACCCGCTCAACGAAAGTTAAATAAATAAAAAATAAAATAAATAATATCATGTAGGTTTTTGCATGAAATTATGGGGTTTCAAATAAATATTCACATGCACAGTTCCCAGTAGGCTTGAGTACAAAATAGACACTAAATCCTAGTTATGAACAAGTGCTATTGCTGTTCTATAACATTGATAATATCTACACAGATGTGAATATCTTTAAGCATCAGGAAGGGACTGAGATCTGGCATCTTGTTATTCACACTTCTGCTATTAAGCAGTGCCAGCCTAATACTTGTGGAAGTTTCAAGGTTTTGATAATAGTTATGTCAGAATATCCATGACTTGAATTGTGTCTAAAAAGGTACTGTGAGAGCAGATTGTATCTTTTCCAGTATGTGGAAACCATGAAAATAGATGTAGCCTGTGCCTAGCAAAGCAGGAAGGACTATCAGCCATCTCATTCCCATGTTGTCGCACACTGGCTTCCCCTGGACTAACACCAATACATTGTTATAGCACATTAACTTATTTTTACACATGAGCATAATTTCTTGTAACAGTAGAATACTACTTAGTATGAAGGCCCTGCCTGCCTTGGGAGATGTGGGATGAGACCAGAATTGTATCTTTCTACATGGCATATAATAGGTATCCCTGGATCCTCCCCTTCTGGACCTTTGTATATCCACAAAATGAACAGCATCAGAACTACTCTCAAGGACTTGTGATTTAAATAAGACATGTTGAAGGGGTAGGTATATATCTCAAAGAATTCCCATTTCCTGCAACAGGATTCCCATCCATGTGAAGCAGAGCCCTTCCCTAACCCTATTCAAGTGCAACCTGGACCAGCTGAGGATAAATCAGAACTTCACCCTTATCTGACACATCAGTCTCTAATTGTCAGAGGCAGCAGTTAAATCATGCCCTAACAAACATGCACCCCTTAAAATAACCTCTAAGGCAGAATAGCCCATGGGCTATATTTAGGTTGCACGGCTAAGTGTATAAAGACCCCATAGATCATTAGCCTAGTTTATACCTATGAACTCTGAACCTATACATGGTACCAAGTCTAAGATTATTCATGCCCACATGAACTACTACAATGCCATACTTATAAGTTGGTCAGTGCAGGGTTCTAAGTCCTTAGTAATATCAAGAATTTTTGCACCAGATTGTCAGCTCACTATTACCCTGTCCTTATCTAGCCTAGTGACTGCATAGTCTGAAGCTAACTATGGAATCACCAATAACCAGGACCTCAGTCTACATAGCCCAAGGCCTTTAGGATCTTAAAAGTGTGGGTTTATATCCATGGCAGTTCTTCACTGATGTAGAATAGCAGATGCTGTAGGAGGGTTTTGGAGAATTTGGGTAGTATTTTCTCGCAACCTCAGCATGTGTGAGTGTGGTGCTGTAGTCTTGTTTATTGCCTGTGTGACAGTGACAGATCTGCTTCACTATAAGTAGTTCCATTTCTCACCAATAGTGTCAGTACATGGAAGACATAAAGAATTTTCAGTAAGCATAAGACCGTTGTGTTGCTAAAAAAGTTGGCTAAGGCAGATAACACGCAGTTTGGGTTCGTGAAGGGCCGATCTTGTCTCCTAAACCTGATTGACTTCTTCAAATCAGTCTCCAGAGCTGTGGATAAGGGTAAGGTGGTCCACACAGCCTATCTGGACCTCGCCAAGGTCTTCGACACCATCCTCCACTCTGGAATCATAGATAAACTTACTAAGCTGGGCATTAATCCCTGCGTTATTCAATGGGTTGCCAACTGGCTTACTGACAGAACTCACACTGTAAAAGTAGCCAACTCCAAATCCAACTCCAGACAAGTGACAAGTGGAGTACCTCAGGGTTCAGTCCTGGGACCACTCTTGTTTGGCATCTACTTCTCTGAAGTACAGGCCAGCACTAAGGGACTCTGGCTAAGAAAGTTTGCAGATGACTACAAACTGGGAGCCATTTTTGAATCCCCAAATGATGTGGATATTCTACAAAAGGGCCTTACAGAAACAGATGCTTGGTGCCAGAGCCATGGGCTCAAGCTCAATGCCAAGAAATATATAGTTATCCCCTTTGGGAAAAAACATGTACCCGTGAATTACCACATAGGTGGCAGTACACTAAACACTGAAAGTGTGATAAGGGACTTAGGGACACAGGTGGACAGTGGTCTCACTTTCGATAACCACATCGCCACAACAGTCAGGAAATCCTTTTATGTGGCACATCTTATCACTAAGGGCTTTTCATCCAGAAAAAAGGAGGTCATTATCCCACTGTACTCATCCCTCATTAGACCCATTATAGAATACAATGCTCCATTTGGTATGTACCTCTCAAGACATCTACAACAACTGGAAAGGCCGCAGAAATATCTCACTAAAAGAATCACAGGCCTAAAGCAGATGCCCTATGCTGACTCCACCTGTACTCTGTCGCATATCATCTACTCAGAGGTGATCTCTGCTTAACATACAAGGCCATGTCAAACTCAGAGCTGGTGGACATGCTGCATTTAAAGAAATCCCAATCCCTCAGAGACACATGCTCCAGGGATCTAAACCTTATCATCACAATGAACAAAACCTGCTGGAGGGATAGGTTCCTGACCCAGAGATTCCCTAGATTTTGGAATAGAGTGCCCATACATGTCAAGCAGAGCGCCTCTTTGGCCCTCTTCAAAAGGAACCTTGATGATTGGATGGGAGATAGGAAATTCACCTGGGGGATTACATCAGTCGCCCTGCTAGACAGGGGTCCAGGGAAGTAAATACTGTGGGAAGAAATAGCCAGGGAATTGTTATGGCTAGGCTTGTATAGGCCTTAGGGCCGATAGCCTAGTACCAACCTATGAACAGAGGACCGGAGTTACATAACAGTAGACTCTACATTGACTGGTCCAGTTATGGAGGTAAATGGCAGGAAGAGTGATGCAGTGAATGAAAGAGAGGGTAGGGATTGTTACTCTGGCAGTAGTAACTATAACAGTAACAAACACATGCTGCAATAAGCTTAGCAGAGCAATGCACTAGCTTTGTTACTAACAGCATATTACTGTAAACCTTAATAAGTTGAAATGGTGGATATTCTGGAAATAATAACACACTCTGTCTCTAATCCTAAGAAACACATGCTACAATAACCTTAGGACATTGACTTGGGTGGTAGTAACTCACAGTACATCAAACAGTAAGAAATATATGTTGCAGTAAGCTTAGGACAGCTGCACACTAACTGTAAATACCAATAACTGCACACTACTAACTTAAGGAAGTTGAGTGGGCAACTACAGTATAGGGAGTTTGTAGGGATTTTCTGCACCAAGGGTGATTAGTAGAAGTTTCTCAAGGACTGTAGGTTTATTAGAGTAGATAATTAATTAGAGGGAGCAAAGCACATGCAACAGCACACTTTGAGTGGAGAGACGAAGGTGAAAATTAGGAATCCATGCAGTCGGGTAAGAAAATAGCTTGCATAATTAGTAGAATATTGAGGGGGTAAGGTGCTTGGTATGACATCTGGACAGAGGAGGGACGACAAGGAGACATGGTGGTGGAATGAGGAAGTACATGAGAGTATACAGAGAAAGAGGTTGGCAAAGAAGAAGTGGGATTGTCAGAGAGATGAAGAAAGTAGACAGGAGTATAAGGAGATGAGGTGCATGGCAAAGAAAAAGGTGGCGAAGGTTAAGGATAAGGCATATGAAGAGTTGTATAAAAGGTTGGACACTAAGGAGGGAGAAAAGGACCTGTACCAATTGGCTAGACAGAGGGACCGAGCTAGGAAAGATGTGCAGCAGGTAAAGGTGATAAAGGATAATGAGGGAAACATACTTACAAGTGAGGAGAGTGTGTTGAGCAGATGGAAATAGTACTTTGAGGAGTTGATGAATGAAGAGAATGAGAGAGAGAGAGAGAGAAGGTTGGATGATGTGGGGATAGTGAATCATGAAGTGCAATGGATTAGCAAGGTGGAAATAAGGATAGCTATGAAGAGGATGAAGAATGGAAAGGCTGTTGGTCCAGATGACATACCTGTGGAAGCATGGAGGTGTTTAGGTGAAATGGCAGTGGAGTTTTTAACCAGATCGTTTAATGAAATTTTGGAAAGTGAGAGGATGCTTCAGGAATGGAGAAAAAGTGTTTTGGTACCGATTTTTAAGAATAAGGGTGATGTGCAGAGCTGTAGTAACTACAGAGGGATTAAATTGATCAGTCAAAGCATGAAGTTATGGGAAAGAGTAGTGGAAGCTAGGTTAAGAAGGGACATGATGATTAGTGATCAGCAGTATGGTTTCATGCTGGGAAAGAGCACTACAGATGCGATGTTTGCTCTGAGAGTGTTGATGGAGAAATACAGAGAAGGTCAGAAGGAGTTGCATTGTGTTTTTGTAGACTTAGAGAAAGCATATGACAGGGTGCCTAGAGAGGGGTTGTGGTATTGTATGAGGAAGTCAGGAGTGTCCAAGAAGTATGTAAGTGTGGTACAGGATATGTACGAGGGTAGTGTGACAGCAGTGAGGTCTGCAATGGGAGTGATGGATGCGTTTAAGGTGGAGGTGGGATTACATCAAGGATCAGCTCTGAGTCCTTTCTTATTTGCAGTGGTGATGGACAGGTTGACAGATGAGATCAGACAGGAGGCCCCGTGGACTATGATGTTTGCAGATGACATTGTGATCTGTAGTGAGAGTAGAGAACAGGTGGAGGAGACCCTGGAGAGATGGAGATATGCTTTAGAGAGAAGAGGAATGAAGGTCAGCAGGACTAAGACAGAATATATGTGTGTGAATGAGAGGGAGGATAGAGGAATGGTGAGGATGCAAGGAGTAGAGGTGGCGAAGGTGGATGAGTTTAAATACTTGGGATCAATGGTGAGTGTGGAAGAGAGGTGAAGAAGAGAGTACAGGCAGAATGGAGTGGGTGGAGAAGAGTGTCAGGAGTGGTTTGTGACAGACGAGTACCAGTACAAGTGAAAGGGAAGGTCTACAAGAGGGTAGTGAGACTAGCTATGTTATATGGGTTGGAGACAGTGGCATTGACAAAAAGGCAGGAGTCAGAGCTGGATGTGGCAGAGTTAAAGATGTTAAGATTTACACTGGGTGTGACAAGGGTGGACAGGATTAGGAATAAGTATATTAGAGGGTCATCCCAGGTTGGAAGGTTTGGAGACAAAGCCAGAGAGGCAAGATTACGTTAGTTTGGACATGTGCTGAGGAGGGATGCTGAGTATATTGGGAAAAAGATGCTAAGGATGAAGCTACCAGGTAACAGGAAAAGAGGAAGGCCTAAGGTAAGGTTTATGGATGTGGTGAGAGAGGACATGCAGGTTGTTGATGTGGCAGAGAAAGACGCAGAGGACAGGAAAAAATGGAAACAGATGATCCACTGTGGTGACCCCTAACAGGAACAACCGAAAGAAGATGATGATGATGAGGGGGTATGGACATTTATACCCTGATTAGTCTCATGATAGATGACAGTGATAAGCAGTTCAGTTCAGGTGATACTACAAACAATGAATATTATGAGATATAGGATAATAGATTAAGCAGTATTAGGCAGCATGCAATAGGTTTATGACAAATTATACTTTGTTGCACAACACATCCAGATGATCATTTATGATTAAAGACTGCATGTTCACACATACACAGATAGAAAGACAGCCACACAAATGCACATGTATGTGTATGTTTGCATCTACACATACACAGTATACACATATACATGCAGGAGCAGGCACACAGACACACACACACACACACACACACACACACACACACACACACACACACACACACACACACACAGACAAAAAGACAAACACATGCATCACACTCACAACCTACACATACACACACAACGGATAGATGAAAAGACACTCAAGCACATGCATATACACATGTGCACCCCCCCCCCCCACATACACACACAAACACTCCTTTTCCAGTCCCATAAAGGTGGCTGAGTAAAGTTAACTTTGTTACAGATTTAACTGCCACTCAAAGATAAAACAAGGTGTGACGATTGGGGAGAGATGGGCGAAGGCTGCCAGCCTAATCAAATAGAATTTGACATATAATTCTGGCATTTGTAAATAAATGTAAAATACAGGCATGTTTTCTTGAGTGTAAAAGAATACTGTGAATGTGGAACTGCAAAGTATGTGAAAACATTGCACTCTACTGGCCCAGTGAAGCATGTTATGAACCTTTCATGCTAGAATTTGGCTCCAATCAGTCTGGATGAAGATTTCATGCCCATTGTTTTAAGGCTAAAGTTAAGGGCCAGAATTTACATATGGAATGTGCTTTATTGCTCTGGTTTCTGTTAGAGTATATATGTGAAATGTCTTTTATTGTTGTAAGTTTTGAGCAGGTGGTAGATTGCTAAATAATGCAGTTTGTTTGCCTGGGAAAACCTAAGTGTCAACATGATGTAATTTTGGAGGGACCCAGCAGGCATGTTTGTTAGTAATGTTTAAATACTATTTCTCACAAGAGACTTGGAACATTTTGATCTTGGATATCTAACTCAGCTAGCACTGTAATTTCTTGTAGGAATAGTTAAAGCTAGTAAAGATTAATTATGTATTTTTCTTTGAAATCAGACCTGTCCTACTGTATTATTTTAAGTTTCTATGTGATCTTTGAACTCTTAGATATCTCTGTGGTGTAGTAGTTTTGTCTTGTGTTTTAATTATTTATTATTAAATATTTTTAAAACCTTCTACCTGTGGCTGGTTTATGTAAAGATAAATTATGCTTTAGAGTGCATTATATATTTATAGAGTTTACTGTCTAAGCCCTTCCAATAAGCCTAGACTGAATAGTCACATTACCATTGGATAATAATATTGCGCAGTAATAATTGGACACCTTTTTAAGGGCCTTTTAGTAGCTGATATTATTGGGTATATATCAGATGAATGAAAAATCCGTTCATCGAATACATAATGATCAAAATGTCACGGGAATTGAAAAAGGTGTTGTGGGGGCTGTGCCCCCCACACCCCCTGCTAAATATATATTCTAACTCTGAGATTGCACTATAGTGATGAAAGGGCAAATACCCTAATCCTCACTGTACTGAGACCCCACAATACCATTTTCGATGTCCTTGAAGCTTCGATCATTACGTATTCGATGAACAGATTTTTGTTCATCTGATATAGACCCGATATTATTAGCTGGGTGGTGGCAGGGATTACTACTGTATGGTCTGCGTAAAGGGGCACAGCTGAAGAATCTGTGTCAGCCTTTCCCAGGAGTGTCTGTGAAGTTGTATAAATACTTATCTCAAAGTGTGTGTGTGTTGTGTCAGCTACTTGGGCAGGGACACGAAGCACTGGTTGGACAGAAAGGGTACTGGAGGTTTTAGCTTGCCCAGCTAGGCTGAAACCTAGACCCTATAGCTGTGCCAGTGGGGAGCCTTATTGGGGACCTGGTGAGCAAGCGAGCAACCAGTCCCAGACTGACTGTGATCTCTGTGTGCACTTAAGGGAAATTGTACTTTACTGTGTGTATTAATTATCCTTTCCTCTCTTCTATGAGACAACCTCCCTGGTGTTAGTGGTGAGGATTGAGGCTCCTTGACTGCTGAGCCAGGGCACGGTCATCACACAAAGTATGTAATTTGATAACTGTCATAAATAAATATCACCTGAAGGTTCAGCATTGCACTTCAAAAAGTTCTCTAGTGATGTGTTAATGATTTCCATTAAAGATGCTGTAAATCATACATGTTCGGAGTATATAATGAAACAGTAATGTAAATATAAGGAACAATTTGTACAGAGGTACAAACTCTGATTTGAATTAGAACAGAATAAAACAAATATCTGTAAAAAATACACACATTTTCTGAGCAGTATGTATTCCTTTTGTAACTACTGAGGTGGTGGTGCTGCGGTAGCATTGTCGCCTCACACTTAGATGTTGCCTGTTCGATTCTCAGTTAGAGCGTCTAGTGTGTAACAACATGTGTGAATGGGCGTTCCTTCATTGAAGGTTGTGCATTAGGCCCGGCAAGCCAGCACGTAAAACTCTACTACCAATCATTAGCGGACCGGAGTTCAGCTGTGGCGACCCCTAACCGGGAAAAGCTGAAAGACACACACATAAATGCAGAAAGAACACCAGTTTCATGTACCATTGTGGCAAGGAAGACAATTCATAACTGATAAGGTAAAACAGTGTTCCAAAATTCCATCATTGTTAAACTGACCCTGATTTATCCAGAATATAGTCCACCTTAAATATGTGCCAAAACGATAGAAAGTAAAACAACTGGTTATAGTAGTTAATGATTCAAAATAACAAATGCCTGTGTATATAATATTACTTGTCAACATATAGGTTCATAGGTGTGTACTAGGCTAATGGCCCTGGAGCCTTTACAAGCCTAGCCCATAGGCACTATGCCACCTGACCTTAGTTCCCAGTGCCTCTGTCGAGTAGAGTCACTGAAGTGATCCCCGGGGTGAATTTTCTATTTCCCATCTACTCATCAAGATTTCTCTTGAAGAGGGCCAGTGAGGTGCTCTGTTTGACATGTATGGGAATTCCATTCCATAGCATGGGCAGTCTCTGGGTAATGAACCTGTCCCTCCAGCACATTCTCTTGATTGTGGTAATGAGGTTGAGGTCTCTGGAGCATGTGGTGCGGAGGGATTGGGATTTCTTTAGATGTAGCATTTCTAACAGAGCTGGGTCTGACATGGTTTTGTAAGTCAAGCAGAGATTGCCTCTAAGTAGGCGATATGATACAGAGAATAGTTGGAGTTTTCTGAGTCTGTCCATATAGGACAAGTGTTTAAGGCCTCGGATCCTCTTTGTGAGGTACTTTTGTGGCCTCTCCAGTTGTTGCAGGTGTCTAGAGAGGTACATGCCAAATGTGGCATTGTACTCGATGATTGGCCTAATGAGTGAAGAGCAGAGGGAGACAATGACCTCTTTCTTCCTGGATGCAAAACCCTTAGTAATGAGATGTGCCACATAGAAGGACTTTCTGACCACAATGGCAATGTGGTGGTCAAGACAGAGGTTGCTGTCAACCTGTGTTCACAGATCTCTTATAACGCCTTCTGTGTTCAGTGGACTACCATTGATGTGGTAATTCATGGGAACTGGATTTTTCCCAAAGGGGTGATGACACATTTTTTGCCATTGAGCTTAAGGCCATGGTTCTGACAGCAGTCGTTGGTCTCAGTGAGGCCTTTTTGTAGGATGTCAACATCACTTAGGGAGTTAATAATGTCTCCCAGCTTGCAATTGTCTGCGAACTTTGTTAGTCAGAGTCCCTTCATGTTGGCTTGGACTTCTGAGAAGTAGATACCAAACAGGAGAGAACCCAGGACCGATCCCTGTGGGACTCCACGGTCGGTAGTTTGACTTGGAGACAGCTACTTTCACACTGTGGGTTCTATCTGTGAGCCAGTTTGCAACCCATCTAGTGATATAGGGATTGATACATAACTTTGGTACATGGAAGGCATTTTGTTTATGTGAAGCAATGTAAATCGACTTGGTGAGCACTGAAACACTGTGAATTGTAAAATATAACTTAGAAAAGTATCCTAGTTCAGACTGAACATGCTATAAAACTTGCTGCCATTACGAAAATGATTGTAGGATGTTTGAAGGCATAGATTTGTATCAGTATAAACTAAAACCTCCTAGACATTCATCTGACAAAAAGAATCCTCAGCAACCCCAAAAGCACTCCACCAAAACAACACTCAATACAACACATTGAATTATGAGATCAGGATAGCCTCCAAGTCTATAGACAATCACAAAGCCTTCTTTAACTATGTTAGGAACCTTAACGGAAGCACACAGCAGTGTTTAGAACAGGTGGTCATTGGCACAACCTTCACTGATCAGGGTGACAAAGTAAATCTTCCAGAGAAGTTTAGCTCTGACTTCGCCCAAACTCCCTCACTACCCCTGTGAAATCCCTGCTAGCATATCTCTCCCAGATATCAACAGGGAACAGGTCCTGGCAGTGCTTGTGAAGACTAACACACTGCTTTAATGGAATCTAACAATATCTCCAGTTGCCTCTTAAAAAGTCTCAAACATGACTTAGCAAAACCAGTGCAGACACTGTTCACCTACAGCTTCAAAACAGGTTATGTACAGAGTGATTGGGAGGGGGCTGCAACAATCATCCCTCTCCACAAGGGTGGCCATCAATTGACTGTGGGAACTACAAACCCATTGGTCTGACAAGTCTAATATGTAAAACCATGTAATGAATTATCATGGAAATGATCAACATGAACATTGGCAACCTACAGGTACTAGACCCATCCCAGCTTGGCTTTGTCAAGGGAAGGTCTTGCCCTCTCATCCTGGTAGATTTCTTTGAGAGAGTCACCAGAGCTATGGATGAGGGAAAAATGCTGCACACCACCTATCTCGACCAGGCCAAGGTGTTTGATTTAATGATCCACTCAGGTATTGTTGACATACTCTCAGAACTAGGCACAAATCCCTACATAACTCATTGGATTGTTAGCTGGCTCACAGATATGACCCATGAAGTCAGGATTGGTGAAACCATTTCAACCAGGAGACCAGTCACAAATGGAGTACCCCAGGGATCTGTGTTGGGCTTGCTCTTGTTTGGCATCTATTTCTCAGAAGTCAAGGTTAATGTCGAAGGCCTCTGGCTTATCAAGTTCACAGATAACTGCAAATTGGGAGCTATCTTGGAGTCCCTCCAAGACACAGACATCCTCCAAGAGGGTCTGACACAAACAAATGATTGATGCCAGTGCCATGGATAGGTTCATAGGTTCATAGGTTCATAGGTTCATACTAGGCTATCTGCCCGAGGGCATTTATAAGCCTAGCCCATAGTTTTGTGGCTTACGCCACCCCTTTAGTTTGGAGAAACTATACCCATTATTTTGCTGTGCCTCTGTCGAGCAGTGACACTGAGGTAACCCCTGGGGTGTATCTGCGATCTCCCATCCATTGGTCAAGATTCCTCTTGAACAAGGCCAGCGAGGTGCTCTGCCTCACATAAACTGGGATTTTGTTCCACAGCATAGGGAGTCTTTGGGTGATGAATCTATCCCTCCAGCACGTCCTATTAATAAACGTGTTGAGGTTTAAGTCTCCCGCCCTTGTGGCTCTGAGGGATCTAGATTTTTTGAGATGAAGCATGTGGATTAAAGTGCAATATGAAGAAATGCATTATAGTTACCTTTGGAAAGTCATCCACCCAAGCTAATTACTCCGTTAACAAAATACCCCTTAGAGTTGATCCAGCAGTTAGGGAAGTGGGAACATATGTTGATAGTAATTTGGCCTTCGACCAACATGTAGCCAAGGTAGTAAGAAAATCATTCTATGCCGTCTAACTCATAAGCAAGGTTATGGCTTCCAGGTCCAAGGAAGTTATAGTAACACTCTAATCAGCCCTTATAAGACCCATCATCAAATGCAATGCCCCCTTTGGTATGTACCTAATCAGGCGCTTGCAACAGTTGGAATGCCCTCAAAGGTTTCTCACCAGGAGAATCCAGGGTATGAATCCCCTGGCCTACACAGATCTCCTTAAGGCCCAGTTTCTTTACTCAGTCTTCTACAGGTTGCTGAGAAAGGATCTTTGCCTGGTATCAAAGGCATCTTCAGACCCAGCGCAAAACAAACAGCATCAGGAAGACAAGATCCAAGGACCTGAACTTTGCCTGCAGCATAAATAAAACATGCTGGAGATGTGTGTCAGAGGATTCCTGCACTATGGAACAGACTGTTATCCACATGAAGCAGAATTCATCTCTGACCCTTTTCAAGTAAAACCTTAATTATTGGATGGGAAATCATAAATTCACTCCCAGTCTGACCCCATGTCTTTGAGGGACAGATGCCAACAGTAAGTTAACTATTCCTAAAATAGCATACCCCCTCACAACACAACCCTTATCTACTTCATTACTAACATATCCCCACCATATAGGAATACATGTACTTGAGGAGAAAACTGGATTGGATTGCAAGTCTAGGCTTATTAGTCCTAGTCTATGTGGGTATAAATGACCTGAGATGTACCTTCTTGAACTATATGAAGAGAGACATTATGGTGCTCTTAGACTATGTGTCTCAGGCTGGTATATACCTAGCATTGAGCAGCATTCTACCTTCACCAAGAATGATGCCGCAGTATGAACAAAAAAATATTGACTTCAATAATTGGCTTAGTTTCTGGTGTCATTCCAAGAATGCACAGTATTTGTCAGCATGAGAGCTTCTGGGGGGGGGGGGTTCTATGGCTGCTCAAGTTTGCAATTATCTGCAGACTTGATCAGCGAGAAGCCCTTGGCATTGGCCTTGACTTTCGAGCACAGCTGTCTGTATACATGTTATCATGTTGCTTTGTCAAGGATGGTGTGCACTGGTCCACTCTAGGCTTTTGAATATTGGCAGAAATGTCCTCCCCCATAGTGCCTTTTTTAGGCAATGCCAAACTGAAAACCTACAGCCATAGCAAAACCAACCCAAGGGAATCTAAATGTGTTTTTGCTCAATGCCAGTAGCCTAAACAAGAAACTCCACTCCCTCCAGGCTCTTTCACCCTGGAGAATATGGACATCTGTGCAGTTACTAAGACATGGCTTAAAACGTCAGACAGCATGCCAGCAGTAGTAAAGCCTCAGAGAGCATGCCAGCAGTGCAGGGCTGGGCTACAGTGTGTTCTATACATTTAGGCCAGCTACTGCACAGTCAGGGAGAAAGGTGTAGGTGTCTCAATCTATATCAACAGGAAACTCACTTCAAGACTAGTAAAACAGTATGACATACTTGAGCTTCTCCATTTCCAGATTTCTCCAGGCAAAGTCCCATATCATATCCTTGCAAGGCATAGGTCACCCTCTATGACCAAGAAACCCATAGCTCATGCTATGACTTACTGGAGGCTCTGAACATTCAAATGCTGTATCCCCTCAGTGTAATGTCTTCTCTGGCAAGGTCAGATCACAAAGCTGTCTTCTTCATAATAAAAATAATTTCTGTGACCTGGCTTATCCAATAACATTTAGGAACTATTTGAAGGCAAAGATCCTACTACTAAGTAATAACTTCAGAATTTCAGGTCCTCACAAACCCAGAGAACATAGCTGTCTCTGCAGAATTGTTTGTTGAAACCTTGTACAATTATGTCAATAAATGCATAGAGAAGCTGTGCTCATCAGAAATAACCCTAGTCAAGAAAAACATAGACCAGTGGATAGGAAATCTGAAATATACCTTGCGTCTAGCACCTATGGCTCTTATGGACAGACACAGCTTTTAAATCATGCCCTAGCTTACATTTGTTTGTGTCTTTCGGCTTTTCCCAGTTAGGGGTCACCACAGCGGAACTCCGGTCCGCTAATGATTGGCAGTAGAGTTTTACGTGCTGGCTTGCCGGGCCTAACGCACAACCTTCAATGAAGGAACGCCCATTCACGCATGTCGCCACACAGAATACGCTCTGAGAATCTAATGGGCAACGTCTAACTGTGAGGCGACAACGCTACCGCAGCACCACCACCAAAGTATCTAGCTTACATATACCCCCTTAAGATAACTTGTAAGGGACATAACTTGTGGAATACATTTGAGAAGCTTGTCTAGACTTACAAAGGCCATTATATAACTTTGCAGGATACATTTGGGATGCTTGGATAGACTTATAAATTCTCCAGCGGTCATTAGCCTAGAACACACCAATGGATGTATGGACAAATAAATTTATAGCTTGCACTGTTAAACCTTTAGAGTTTACACAATTCTGGCTATGAAGCATGCTGTTCAGTGAAGTTTGTCATGCTGGCATAGCTATCAACCTGGTCACTCAAGCATTAGGCACCAAGCCAAAATAATGTGGAACAAAGATCCCCAACTCAGTGACACTTTAAGTATTATTGATTTGAAACGTTATAATAAAGTGAGTTGTACTTAGATACATGAATTCATGCTTCACTTTGCAGTAAAATCATAATATTTATGAATGACAGAGCAAAACTTTGAGTCACAATTGGGGATCCTGCTGAGAACTAGGGACATTTGACAGGTATGTATGTCGGTATATCTGTAAAGTACATAGCAATGCACTCACCAGCCAGATCATGAAGTCCTGCTTTGGACATATTACCAAGTACTGCTCGAAGGATCATGTTAGTATGAGCTGAGCTTGAGGTGAAAGTTGTATCTGGGTTCTCAGTGGATTCATTTTCACCATGGGAGTCATATGTGTAGCCCAGTAAAGGGTTGATTTCTAGTTATCCAGCAACTTCTTTCACACCTTCTTGAGTGGAAAGGTATCAGCTTACAAGCAGAACACAGTGTACCATGCTGCATGTAAACCATGAGGAGGGACAATTTCAAGTTCTGGCTTACTGCTAGACACCACTACATGGGAAATACCATTTGTCAAAGCAAAATGTTTATGTTTTGTTAAAGCTCTGCTGAAGCATTTGAAGACATGGTATGGTCTGACTGCATACCAGCTACTCCACAGCAATCAAACATCATCTGCTAAGAAGACTAAAAGGAGGCAACACGCCTGTATGAGTCTCAGACTATCAATTCTAAAGAGAAGAAAGTTTTGTTTATTTTTTCCAGTTGCAGTCCATTGTCCCCAATGATACTGATAGGCAGAACAGCATTTCCTCATTTCAGTTTGTAGTCTGCCATGGAGGCGTGGGTTCATATCCCACACCTCTATGGTGCGGGTTATATCCCTCTTCTGACTAACGAGTTTTAGTCTGGCAGTTGGTGAAGAGGATTAAGGTGATGAGCTGTTAACAAGAAACTTCCTATGGTACAAGGTTTGATTCCTTCTGTCTTCAAACCTGGAACAAAGCTACTTAAACAGACAGTACTTTGAGCAACTGGAAATTTGTGCTAGGCTCCTTAATGGACTCCTGGACTGCATGCCTGGTAACTACCTATGAACCTATTTCAGTTCCCAAAAATGTGCACTTTGGGATCACCATGAATGCAATGCAGTATCATAAGAATATCAGTGGAATTACAGCATTGTTATCTAGCCAAAGTTAATATGTTTCTCACTAACCTTTAGAACACTAGTTAATGATTATACATGACAGTGATGTTGACAGTGAACTGAGATATGAGATCGAACAAACAAAATGCATCAGAATGTCTTACCAGTTTTTTATCTTCTTCAATCCAGGTAAGCAGGGCCAAACAGTTTTCACGAAGAAAATCACAGAATGGGTAGCCATTGTGGTTTGTGGTTACTTCTTGCCATGACTGTCAACAGAAGGCCCTTTGTTAGGTCTAGAAAATACAGACATTTGGATCATTTTATATCCACTTTCTTATAATTTTGTTGTTATTGGGCCTGGATCTGAGAAAACAAATCCTTAGGGCATGACAATGTGTTAAACTGATAAACATTTGTGAATATTCAGAGAGGCAAAAAAAGAATTTTGCAGAGAACAAATGTAAATGAGAGAACAGAAAATGCAAATCGAAGTTGTAACATTCCATGCTGAGGAAGACATAACTGCTTTAAATCTAAGTAATATACTACTCAAACAAAGCATGTAAAACCTATGGCAGAAAACTCACCTGTACAAGAAGTATAAATGAAAGATAATGATATAAATTGCTCCATAGCAGGAAATATAACTTAAAATACAATATGAGAACTATTAGAAATTAAACGACAGATCAAAAGATGTGATTTTATGGATCACTTAAAGCTACATAACACAGTGGACTCCTTCAACTGCTGTGGAAACAAAGAGGGTATTCAGAAAAAAAGCATAAAGCAGCTGTGCAATGAATTTCTTGTGACATGACCCAAAGGGGATGAGGCATGCATGAATACCAGTATGGTATGGTCATGCTGGGGACAGTGCTCTATAATGAAAGCTTGCAGCAGCAATAACAACAGTAACTACATGGTAGAGCAACTGTACTGTAAGTAGTTCCATGACCAAAAGGAAAGCAAGCAGGCAGGTGGCATGCCAGACACTGTGCATTGAAGCATAGGGCTTGCCTTAGACCAGTTGGAGCCATTTGGCTCAATAGGGTCCCACTCCATCAGCAGGCCCTGCATTAGTCTATGACAGGGTTATTTTGCCTTATGTGGCCCAGACATCTGCTTGAGACATAACAGAAAAGTGCAAGTTATTTTCCTACAGGTAGTATTGCTCCTGTAGTACTTACAAGTCTTAATGGTGGCACAGACAATATTTCCAGTCATGTATTGCATTAGTGGCTAGTCCAGTATTATTCATAACTGCAGCTTCACGATTCTTGTATGGCTCAGTGTATTAGCTACCCATGTTCATATAGTGGTCAGTTGTTTTTGCTGCGTGCTTAACAGGCTTTTCAATGCAAAAACAGGTTGAATTAACCATTTGCTTTTGTGCATCATTCTAATTACTGTCATGGAAGATAATAAGACTAGAAGACGGATAGAGAGGAACTATGTTTTCTTTTGCTTCTAACTGCTCATGTGGCATATATGATTGGCTACAGATGAATAACTGCAAGAAAAAAAATGTGGAATAGTCACTTTTGTTGAGTATGAAAGCAAAACTCCAGTAAACATTAAAACAGATGCTGTGCTCTGCATTATTACTAAAACTTGGAAATAATTTTACCAGTTCAACAGTGTGACGCCCGGGCCCTGGCCCAGCAATCAAGAAGCCTCAGTTCTCACCACTAACACCAGGGAGGTCGTCTCATAGAAGAGAAAAGGATAACTAATACACACACAGTAAAGTACAGTTTCCCTTAAGTGCACACAGAGATCACAGTCAATCTGAAGCTGGTTGCTCCCTTGCTCACCAGGTCCCCAATAAGACTCCCCACTGGCACAGCTATAGGGTCCAGGTCTCAGCCTAGCTGGACAAGCTAAAACCTCTAGTACCCTCTCTGTCCAACCAGTGCTTCGTGTCCCTGCCCAAATAGCTGACATAACACACACACACTTTGAGAAGAGGTTATACAACCACACAGACCCTCCTGGGAAAAGGTTGGCACAGGTTCTCCAGCTGTGCCCCTATTACCCAGACCATACTGTAGAAATCCCTGCCACCACCCAGCTAATAATATCAGCTACTAAAAGGCCCTTAAAAGGGTGTTCAATTATTACTGTGCAATATTATTATCCAATGGTAATGTGACTATTCAGTCTAAGGTTTATTTTAGAGTGGCCTACTACAATAACCTCTATAAATATGCAATGCACTCTACAGCTTATCTCTACACAAACCAGCCACAGGTAAAGGTTTTTAAAATATTTAATAACAAATAATTAAAACACAAGACAAAACTACTACACCACAGAGATATCTAATAGTTCAGAGATCACACAGACACTTAAAATACAGTAGGACATGTCTGATTTCAAAGAAAAATACCGAATTAATCTTTACTAGCTTTAACTATTACTACAAGAAATCACAGTGCTAGAAACTTACATGTGAGCTTAGGCAGAGTGCTGAGTTAAATATCCAAGATCACAATGCTCTCAGTCTCTTGTGAGAAATAGCATTTAAACATTACCAACAAACATGTCTGCTGGGTTCCTCCCAAATTACATCATGTTGACACTTAGGTTTTCCCAGGCAAATAAACTGCATTATTTAGCAATCTACCACCTGCTCAGAAACTTACAACAATAAAAGACATTTCACATGTATGCTCTAACAGAAACCAGAGCAATAAAGCACATTCTATATGTAAATTCTGGCCCTTAACTTTAGCCTTAAAACAATGGGCACGAAACCTTCATCCAGACTCACTGGAGCTGAATTCTAACATGAAAGGGTCACAACATGCTTCACTGGGCCAGTAGAGTGCAATGTTGTCACATATTTTGCAGTTCCACATTTCACAGTATTCTTTTACATTCAAGAAAACATGCCTGCATTTTTACATTTATTTACAAATGCCAGAATTATATATCAAATTCTATTTGACTAGGCTGGCAGCCTTCTCTCATCTCTACCCAATCGTCACAAACAGTATGACAGAAAAATACTTTCTGTAGTCGCAGATTATTAGCAAAATGATCAGAGAGACGTGAAACATGAGGTGTATACATGTGCTCATTGATGGGAAGCAAAGGTTGACAGAAAAGTGATTCACTTGGCTGAAAGAGGAAGAATTAGTAACATAAATAGTCTGACTCATAAATGCACTACTGGGGTATCACAGATTCAAAATCACATACAAAATGGGGAGGGGGACAAGCAGAAACATAAAGCTATAGAAAATGCTTGCACTGCATTGAGAAGGAGTTTTGGGAGAAGTATACTATAGAAAGTTGAGCAAAATGTGGGGTTTTCATAATCTCCCTATATCCAAGGGGGTTTCCTTAAGGCTTTCTGGTCTTCTTCCACCTTTCTGGTCTTCTTCCACCTGCCAAAACATGATGCTTATGACTATTCTAAATAATCCCTAAATGTAATCCTTACTATTGCTTTTGTAACCTGGGACACGATGGGAAAAGAACCACATGTATTAGTCCACTTATCTAGTTTCAAATAATTAAATAAATAAAAATCAATTTTCAGAAATAGTTATATGTGGGTTGATGTATGAGCAATGACAACTCTGAGGAGAGGCCTGAGATAATTATCATTATTTTTTGTTTGTCTCTCTCCTGTCTCCCTGCAGTGGACATCAGCTGCCAACAGCTCTTCACCTCATTCACTTGGTCCACTGGACCCACTTTAGCCTCCCCTGAGCTCAACCTGACCCATGACCAAGGCCAGTGAGTAAATCAAGGATGCTGATGCAGTGTCATACTACTTCCAGGGAGTGTGCACTAACCCCCACCCAACCCAAGTAAGCATATTATGACTAGTGGTCATGAACACTATTTTAGGTTTAGGGTTATGGATGTAAAAAAGCCAGGGGTGGCGATGCAAACAATATACTGGAGAATAAAGAGTATGAATGGATTATTAGACTGCAGGCAGAGTCCAAGCCTGGCCTGAATAATTCTGTGAGTATTAAACCTGTATTAGTCAGGAGACAGCAGCAAAATCTTTAGATGTGTGCTTATATGTATATATGTATTTTTAACTTTGTGATAATATGACAGCTTACAACCTCTACAATGGCTGCCTTCAGGAGGTATATGCAAGCTTCTGTGCATTAGCAAACTCATAACCAAGCAGTACAGCACTTGAAACATGGTGCTCACCCATCTCTCTTAATGCTGCTATTGCACTGAGTCTAGGCAGCCAAACCCCCCCACGATAGACAAGCTGGCATTTGCTGCTCACTCCCATTCATCTCCACCTGGTCCATCCAGCATCCATGCCACTAGTCCAACACAAGTAATCTTGGACTCAGTCAGTGCTTTATCCCTTTGTGCCACAAAGCTGGTATTAATGTTATTAGTGAAGAGCATTTTGAGGAAGTTCAACAGTTTTATGTGGATGAGTGGAAACACATTAACTGTAACAAGTCCAGTAAGTGCAAGGAGGGTTGAGGTGGTAGAAATGAATTGGTCAGCTGAGGGGCCCACCAAAATGGTCCAAACTGGACCCTGCAGTTGTTAAGGCCTGCCCTGTTGAAGCAACTCATAGATGTGATATGCTCACTGTAGGCTGTCTAAACAAGGGCACCACAGTGCAAAGTGTCAAGTCATTTTATTATATGTATGGGGAGATAGTCAGACAGAAATGGGAACAGCAAGCACAGGTACACACAGAAGGACAGCAGGAAGGGAAAATAGAAGGGGAAAGAAGGATATACTTTTTTGTAAGAACCAGTACCCATTTTTGTTTTTGTCTTTAAGAAGAAGGGTGTGGGAAGATAGGAAGTGGAAATGTGTGTAGGATAGTGGGTAAGGGGAAGGTAGCAAGAACAGAAAACAGACATGCAGTGCAGTAATAGAATGACAAAGGAGGCAGTGACATAGCATGAGGGCAACAATGTAGAAGCATAGACTGAGACAGGGTGGACAACTGGTGATGAGGAGAATGGACTACAAAGAGGGGATGGGGAGTGGCACAATTATAGGATACAGGGAGGGGTGAGGAAGGCCTGTCTAACTGAACCAGAGAAACCCACCCATATTGGTCATCTCTGTGGCTGACATCACAAGTGGGTGCTGTCTCCTGTGGCCCGATGAATGGAATTGGCTGGATGTTCAACTGTGTCAGCCATACAGGGATATGCCCAAGGTAGTCAATGCATGCATCAAGCCACCAGTCCACCTTGGTCCTCACCAGCAGATGCACTTCTCTCTGTGTGAACCAGGAGGGCCCCTTTGCACCAGTCTCTGCTAGGGAACCTTTTCCTCTTGAGAGATGGCCACAGGGCCACAAGCAAACCCTCCAGGCGACTGCTGGTGATTCAGTGGTAAGCGCAGCAGCAGAGCATGCTGGCAGCTGTTTTACCACTGCTTACTTCATGGTTCATTTTGCAGAAAAAGAAAATACACGGAGAAAAAAAAATTGACGCAAACAAGTTAAAAAGACATAGGGCTGGATGCACGAACGTCTAATTTCTGAGCTGCTATCGACATGCATATGATAGCAAGCTTTTTTGTATCCATTAAACAGTCTACATGTATTGTAGAGCTGCTAACAGAGGTAAACAGCAGAGCATGCTAATGAAAGCATAATCAACTGAATTACATGCTAATGAACCAATCCAATATGGTGGAGCCATTCTGGAAGCTATAAAATAACTGTGTAGAGATGGTGTAACTCTTTTCCATGAACACCAAAACCTAGTAGAATACAGCCACCATCACACTTTGAAAAAAAAAAAACAGTTATAGGGCTGCTTCTAATCTCTTGCATGTGTATGTGTAACAGGCCCACATTTGTGCTGCTGCTGCTGCTGCTGATAGACCTCATCCAAGGCGAAGAAGGGTGTTCAGACCCTGCTTAACATATCATGGACTGCATGACATTGAAATAGTAGAGTGATACAGGGTTGATAGGGAAACACTGAAAGAACTCTGCAACCTCTGACACCCCCCACTTCAGACCCAGGGGAAATTGAGGAGAATCTGTACTAGTGGAAACTAAGGTATGTGTGCATTAAGAATATTAGCTACTGGTACATTCAAGAGACCCACAGGTAGTATGCTAGGGGTGTCACAGGTTTCATCCTCCAGAATATTTCGCCAGTGTCTCAAGGCTGTGCTAGAACATGCACAGGAGTACATCTATTTTCTACTTATCCCAGAGGGGACAGCAAGAACATTGGAGGAATTTTATGCTAGAGCACACTTCCCTAATGTCTTGGGGCCATAGACTGCACCCACATAGAAATAAAAGCACCACTTGATGAACAGGGAAGGACATACACCAACAGGAAGGGGATCCACTCATTCAACTGCCAGGTTGTCTTTAATGCTCAAGGGATCATCCTCAATGTCTATGCAAGCAACCCAGGCACTTATCATGACTCACACATATGGCACACCTCATAGATTTACACAAGGTTCACTAGGAGTGATATTCCTGAGTGATGCAGGTTATACAGTGGAAATGTGGCTCATGACATCCATCAGAAATATGGACACAGACACACACACAGAAGAAGGTTACAATGATGCCCATGCTCAAACTAGAAGCATCATAGAGTGTGTGTTTTGCATTCTGAAGTCATGTTTCCGGTGTCTAGACACATCATGTAGTGCCCTGCAGTATGTCCTGGGCATTTGTGCAGAAATTCTCAGTATGTGCCACGTTTAACAATATAATCATTAAGAAATAGCTGCAACAGGGACAGCAAGGGCCAGGCCCACACATTCCTGGACCATAGGCAGGGTCAACACCTCCAGCACACAGAGTTGAGGATTCTGAGGGAGAACCTCTAGCTGCAGAGGTAGCCAGCAGGTGTAGGTGTGTACAATATGCCGTTGCCCTGACTAAGAGGCAAAGAACAGCACACACACACTCATCCTTTAAGACTCAAAAGGTTAGTGCACACACTCATCAATTAAGAGGCAAATGATAGCATGCACACTTGACAGTGAAGGAATACGCATAACGATCTACGTACATACAAATATTAAAAGTGATGTCATCCCATGTACACAAACTGTACTTACACATGTAATGTCTGTGTATGGATAGCATCAGATGGAGACAGCCCCAAAGCATGTGACTTGTAACTGTAATATCAAGCTAAGTGCATTATACAAACGTGTAAGAGGATAAACTACCTGCATACTACCAGTCATAAATGTACTCGATCAGAACCTGTGTGAGGTGTCCACCAATGGCATTCATGGCTTAAAGGAATGATATCTGTAATATACAAGTATGCATTGTACACAATAACTGGCATCAAGCTGGTCACTTACCCACGGATCACAAAATACTCAGCAGGACAATTATATCAACAGCTTCAAAAGTAGAGCAAGAAGCAGGAATGCAATATCACTGGTTTGAATGCATGAATTACAATACTAAATGAAAAGCCTTCCAAAATGAGTATTTACAGACAAATCCACAATCCTGTTACATACTAAACATGCATATAATCGACATACAAAGAAAGACTCTCTTAGCTATTCACTCTGTGCATCAGACATATATGCAAACCTAAGACAAACCCAAATGAACAAAAGACATGGCCGACTTACAGCTAAGTAATAGTTATTAAAAAATCAAAGAAAGTTTGTGCTTACCATCTACAGGAAGTCTTTCATATGGTAATTCTTATGTCCCTGGAAAAAGCTGAAGGCAGTGGAAAGATGGCTAATAAGCATCACAATGCAAATGACACAAGGACAAGAGAATAATGCTTTGCCTGTCTTCCCCTTAAGAAATATCTCATAATTGAACATCCTCCCCAACATAATCTCTGTTGGACTCTTCTCTTTTGTAAGGCACGGTTATCAATTTTTTCAGATGTAGAAGTACTAACACATAAAGATGTCTATAATGGCATTACATGGCTTAGATATATATACCATAGCTTGGCCTGTTGTCCACATTCACACCAACATCAAGGAGTCTGTGTTAACCATCTGCTGAGCTCTCTGGATCTCTGACAGTGGACAGGAAATGCTCATTTTTAGTGAGTGATTATTCCATAACAGGATCTCCCCCATAGCCATCTGTTCCTGTGCTACTGCAGTTGTCCTCCTGCATGCATCTGTAATCATATCAGTGGCTCAATGCCACACCTGATTATAATTTCTTGCATATCCTCCCACCGCATTTATGTCAGAGACCACATAGTGCCATATGCTTTTTCTGGCCAGCAATATCACCTCTGCCTCTGTCAAGAAGGAAGAATTCATGGCAGTGTGAGGCTTCAGTGATGACCTCACTCTCTGCATCACTGAATGGTGGCTTTCATGGAACAGATGGTGTATGTGCCATAATCCTGTGTGACATGAAAGAGGAAAAAAATGTGTAGGACATCCTCAAACCAAATCAGTGTACCCATCCTTAAAAAAAAAATTAACACATAATGCTCATTTCAGATTGGACACAATCTAAGGGAGCACCCATAAGAAAAGAAACATTAATACATTAAAATTATATCCATTCTGTTAACATATCTGTAATAATGACAGCAGATGTGTAAATGTCTGGTTGACGGGAGTATTATCAATAATTTGGCAAAATTCAAAGTCCAACTATCCAGACAATTTCCATTGGTCTCTTCACTGCAGTGGAGGTTGCCAGGGGCCGTCTGAGATGCCTAACACCTCCATTAGCTACACATGCAGAACCCCTTGAAGCAGATGCTAAACACAATAGAGTTGTCTGCAGTACCTGGTGAAAATCCAATAGCAAATGGTAAAATAATATTGTGATTTAACCATGCTAACTTTGAAAGCACAGCAAGAACTGACAAATGTGCAGTACACCAGCAGTGAATTTTTAAACTTGCATAAATATCAAAATTAGTTTTCTATTGCATATTGAAATACATTCAAAATATGGAAATGAAAGCAATTTATGAAGATGACAAACATATCTTATGAAATAGTGCAGTAATCAGTAGAAGAATCTCCTCAAAGTAACTAACAGTAATGGTCTGTCTCTATTCAATCAGCCTCCACTCCTTTCACATCCATAGCTACACTATTACCTTTATGTAGTCTAGATTCAGCACTCTAAGCAGTGTGAAGATGGAAATTAGGTGTAAAATCATTAGTATTCCTGAATACCCCAAAAATCACTTCTTGTAGGTATGTAAACATGATGTAAGTAGCTAGATGATTGCATGTGCATGCACTATGACTGCAGGGAGGAGCAATGACATTTGTTAGCTGCTAATGGCTTACAGGTGTTACTGATTGCATTCACTACAACAGCAAGCAATACTGAAGCGATTCTGATTTCTGAAGTATTTGTATCATGCAGAATAGACAATATAAAAAATGTAAGCACCTTGACAGCTATGAGAACAACCTCAACAACATTAATATCCTTGTAGTAAGGGGACATTGTCCATCATCTGCTTAATATGTGTCTGAAATACTGAAGCTATATTGCACATTGAAACAAAGATGCAAATAAATGGCCATGACATTACATTTCTGTAGTTAAGCTGAGAGGAGGGTGAGATGTTCAGAAAATAAAGTCAAGAAATAGCTGTCATTGCTGACAACCTGACATTAAAATGGCATGGACTATTATTAGCGTAAAGTATTGGTCAGTATGACATTGATCTAGACATCTTCAAGCAAATGAGAAAGGAACATTTCCTGGTCCTGTTTTGGTAGCAAAGAGTGATAAGAAACACAACTGAGTGTATGTTGTTATTGCACTAAGCTGAGGGTTTGATTCTAGATAGTGTTGTATCTGGCAGAATTAATGCATACTTTTGAGCATATACTTAGGTTGTACCATGATCAGATGTAGGAAACTTCACAATCCTGCCTTTTCATTATTATTCCCCTGTATTTGTTACTTCTGTCAACTGGTTATCATTTTTTTTCTTTTTTTGTGTTCCTCATAGGTTCATAGGTTGGTACTAGGCTATCGGCCCTAAGGCCTATGCAAGCCTAGCCATAACAATTCCCTGGAAATTTCTTTCCACAATATTTATTTCTCCTGGCCCCTGTCTAGCAGGGCGACTGACATAATCCCCGGGGTGAATTTCCTATCTCCCATCCAATCATCAAGGTTCCTTTTGAAGAGGGCCAATGAGGCGCTCTGCTTGACATGTATGGGCAGTCTATTCCAGAGTATGGGGAGTTTCTGGGTCAGGAACCTATCCCTCCAGCATGCTTTGTTCATTGTGATGATAAGGTTTAGATCCCTGGAGTATGTGGCTCTGAGGGATTGGGATTTCTTTAAGTGGAG
The DNA here is from genome assembly GCF_019279795.1 of Protopterus annectens. Classification (NCBI taxonomy): domain Eukaryota; kingdom Metazoa; phylum Chordata; order Ceratodontiformes; family Protopteridae; genus Protopterus; species Protopterus annectens. The sequence goes on along the minus strand of NC_056726.1, from coordinate 261,233,755 downwards.
CATGTCCAGCAGCTCAGGGTTTGACATGGCCTTGTATGTTAAGCAGAGATCACCTCTGAGTAGATGATATGCGACAGAGTATAGCTGGAGTTTTTTTAGACAGTCAGCATAGGGCATCTGCTTTAGGCCTGTGATTCTTTTAATGAGGTGTTTCTGCGGCCTTTCCAGTTGTTGCAGATGTCTTGTGAAGTACATACTAAATGGGGCATTATACTCTATAATGGGTCTAAGGAGGGATTAGTACAGTGGGACAATGACCTCTTTTTTTCTGGATAAAAAGCCCTTAGTGATGAGGTGTGCCACATAGAATGATTTCCTGACTGTTGTGGCGATGTGGTTATCGAAAGTGAGACCACTGTCCACTTGTGTCCCTAAGTCTCTCATCACACTTTCAATGTTTAGTGTCCTGCCACCTATGTGGTAGTTCATGGGTACATGTATTTTTCCAAAGGGGATAACTATAAATTACTTGGCATTAAGCTTGAGCCCATGGCTCGGGCACCAGGCATCTGTTTATGTAAGGCCCTTTTGTAGAATATCCACATAATTTGGGGATTCTATAATGGCTCCCAGTTTGCAGTCATCTGCAAATTTTGTTAGCCAGAGTCCGTTAGTGTTGGCTTGCACTTCAGAGAAGTAGATGCCAAACAAGAGTGGCCCCAGGACTAAACCCTGAGGTACTCCACTTGTCACTTGCCTGGAGCTGGATTTGGAGTCTGCTACTTTTACAGTCTGGGTTTTGTCAGTAAGCCAGTTGGCAACCTGAGTGACGTAGGGATTTATGCCCAGCTTAGTAAGTTTATCTATGATTCCAGAGTGGGGGATGGTGTCGAAGGTCTTGGCGAGTTCCAGATAGGCTGTGTGGACTGCCTTACCCTCATCCACAGCTCTGGAGACTGACTTGAAGAAGTCAATCAGATTCAGGAGACAAGATCGGCCCTTCACAACCCAAACTGGGTGGGGTCCAGTGTTTGAAGGTTGCCAATGTCTTAGTTTATAAGTTCCATGATAATGTGTTCCATGCCCTTGCAGATCAGGCTTGTCAGACTGATGGGACGGTAGTTCCTGGGATCCAAGGTGGATCCTCCCTTGTGGAGCAGGATAACTGTAGCTGTGCGCCACTCAGTGGGCATGAAGCCTGAGGTGAGGCTATGATTAAACAGGACACTTAGGTGGGGTGCCAGTTCATTTTGTATTTCATGTAGTACACAGCCTGGGATGTCATCTGGTCCCATGGATGCTGTATTCTTAGCTTTGGAGAGTGCTGTTTCTACCTGTGTGGCTGTGATTATAGGAATTTGGCAATCTTTTGGTATTGAGATGGGCCCTTTAGGGGTTGAGAGGGGGGTGAAGTTGGCACTAAATCGATCTGCCAGGATATTGGCAATATCCTTGGGATCAGTATATTTAATGCCATTCTGTTGTAGCTCAGAGCAGATCTGAGCATTTCCATTTAGATTCTTGACATAACTATAGAATGCCTTGTGGTTGTCTTTGGAATCTTTGGCAATTTTATTTTCATAACTAGCTTTTGAGGATTTTATGAGGGATCTCAGTTTCTTACTGAGGCTGGTGATGGAGTTTTTGCATCCTGGGATTTTCCTCTTTTCTGCAACAGTTTCTTCCTTCTGTTGTATAGTTTGTTTATAGCAGGGGACCACCAGATTGGCTTCCTTTTTTTGGAGAAGATCATCTTGGTTCTATTTGGGATGGCACGATTCATGCACAAGTGGATGTGCTCGTACAGTGCCTTAGTGTAGGATTCTGCAGTTGAACTTCCAGATCCCATCTGTGTGGGTGTTGTGAAGTTTGTCACTTCTAACTTCAGTAGTATGAAGTTGGCTTTGAAGAAGTTTTTTAAGGAGGTTTCCTTACTGGGGAGTGGGGGTGGGATGTGGATGTCAAGGGTGATTTGCTTATGGTCAGATCTGACCAATGAGGGGGTGACCACTGGTGTGGAGCATCTGTCTCCCATGTTGGTAATGACCAGGTCTAGGATACTGGAGCCCCTGGTGGGACAATGGATTAGTTGATCCAGGGCGTTGGAATTTATAAATTCCAAGAACCGTTGGGAAAAGGAGTTGGTACCTGAGTAGTTTTCCCAATTAATTGCAGGGTAGTTGAAATCACCCAGTATTAGGGTGTTTGGTTGTATCTTAATATTTTCCAGTATGTTTAGGAAGGTGTAGTGAGAATCTTGGGGTATGGTGGGGGATCTATAGCAAGCTACAGTTTGGATTGCAGTCTTATCTAGTGTTAGTTGCACTTGGAGAATTTCAGATGCATTGTGTTGGGCAACTAGCCTGGAGGTGTGAATATCCTTGGTGAATATGGACACTCCTCCACCTTTAGTGTTTCGGTCTTGGTTTTGTGGCCGAAAAGTGTGGTAATAATTGTAGCCTGGTATTGCAGGGATGCTCTCTGGAGCCTTGAACCAGGTCTCAGTCACTGCACAGATATCGATGTTCTCCATTTTTAGGAGTGCCTCGAGAGGGTGCATTTTGAGGTTTAGACCTCTAGCATTTGCACTCTGGCACTCATTTTGGCAATGTGCACTCCTGAATAGCAATAGTTCAAAGCAGTGAACAAGAGTCACTGTGCAAGGTACAAATTGAGAAATTTAATTTGTCATTCTATCAGTGCTGCTTTTTACAGTGGCACAAGTGCATTTGCTACAACACCCTGAACAGCAGTAAGAGATGTAATTCTACATTGCATCTAAGTATTTTTGTAGCTCACTGGTTAAATGAAGTGATTTTAAAGAAACAGGAAAGAAGGTGCAGGGTTTTAAGCCACATACTGCTTGGAGTGTTTGCAGCAGATGTGAAAATGCAACTTGTGTTTTGTTGTGTGGAATATAAATAGCTATATATTTGTTTTGCCTTTGTAATTTCAGCACTGCTTAACAGAACACAAGCAGAGCTCACAGTTGAAGGAAAGAGTGAACAATTTTATTTCTGTAATCTTCATTAGTGCAGTTTGGGCACCAATGCATGGTATTTCTAATGTGTGAGTGATGTGCACATTTTGTATACCTATTTCTGTTGCAGAAACACAGTTTCTCTGGGGTTCAGATCCATACAGTGTGAAGGGAATGTGGAAATTTTTACTCCAGATGTAGGAATTACTTTCATCATAACTTCATATGCATTTTTTCCAGTTTCTTGCCTTGTGTTCTTGCTTGCTGCGAAGTGGCATGCAATCAAGCGTACCTGCTTCAGGAAAACAGTGAAAAATGTTATTTGGGCTGCCTTCTGTAGCTCAAACAGGTTTAGCAGCAATGTGCAGATGTCAGCACTTTGCACAGTACTGAGTGGAGAACACCCACCTGTTACAAATTGTCTCTGTGGCACAGGACACAGGTGATCCAGGGTTCAAATCTAGATAAGACTTATTTTTACAAAAGGTGTCAGAATGCAATTTTTAACAATACTTTGATTAGGAAAGTAAGACCGTATACAAATAGCTATCATAATTATGGTTATTGCAATACATGTCTCATTAATGAGGGGGCATTTCTAATCCTAGCCATGTTTTCTGGAAGAATAATGAAGTTCTGTGTCCAAATAGGACATTGAAGGACAGGCATTTATAAGCTACCTCTGTCCACAGGGGACATGGGTGCCAGGTCTGGTGTAAATTTCCTATTTCCCATTCACTGGTCTCGATTGCATTTAAACTGGGTAATGGATGCACTCAGCTTCACATTGATGGGAAACCTGTTCCATAGGAGAGGTAGTCTCTGGGACACATATCTATCTCTCCAGCATGCTTTGATAAAATACATTTTCTAAGGAGCATAGGTCATTACTAATTTAGTTATAAATCATGGTTGAATGTGTGCATAATTGTTTAAGCATATTTTTTTGATAATGGAATACAAATGCACTTGCATACCTATGATGGGCAGAATACTTAAGTTAAAATTATCTCTCCTCACACAGGCCAACTCTGTGTTTAGGTCATATGTGTAGTGAGGTATGTATGTATGTATGTATCATACCCCACTTGTAGTAATCTGCTCATGAAAGTCTATCCATCTGACATACGTTTACAAACAGTACCACTGTGTCTTTCATGGGAATGCATTTCATAGGACTTCCTGAAGTCACATATATACAGGCCTTGTTGTTTTGTGTCTTTCGGCTTTTCCCAGTTAGGGGTCGCCACAGCAGAACTCCAGTCCGCTAATGATTGGCAGTAGATTTTTACATGCCGAGTTGCCATCCCTGACGCACAACCATCAACGAAGGTATGCCCATTCACGCATGTCTCCAGACAGAAGATGCTCTAGCTGAGAATCGAACGGGACAACGTCTTACTGTAAGGCGACAGCGCTACCTCAGCACCACCACCGCAGTTTTCACACATATACAGGCCTATGTAGAGGAAATTTCCACTCTTACTGAATTCAGTTTCTCTGTAATGAACGTGGTTGAAAAGGAATTATCCTATAGCACTGATAAATAACCTTGATTGAAATTAATATTTTCTTCCCTAGGTTTGATTCCTACATTGGTCAACTAACTGTTTACAGTGTTTAATTCCAGAAAGTTATGTGCCAAGTCATCCTATTTAACATCCAAAACACAAACTATAACAAGTTAAGCCACTGAGGCTGTTAATGATGGCCATCTGAAAAAAGTATGACTATGTTGAACATCACACATGGCAAATCTCACTGCCGTGTTTACCACCTTCTTTGTTGTTTGATAAAATACCTTCTTCTTTGTTTGCCAATGCATCTTTGTGCTTACCATTGCGCAAATGCAGTTGGCATGATTGTGCATGTATGCACACTGTCCGTTAAATGCAAGATTGGAATTTGGCACTAATACTGACTTGGAGTTGCTGCTTGACTTCTGTAGGCATGGCTGGTGCAGGAGATAATAGTGCTGAATTTAGAGCACAAAGATGGGGTGTTGAGTCCAGGATATTTGTGGCATGCCTTGTGAAGTTCTACAGCTATAGGCTGCTGCAGGGGGACTATACTGGATCTCAGTATAAGACTGAGCCTTGGAACAGATTATCTAAGGCTGTTTCCAATGTTACTGGCATCCCACGCACTGGAGAGAATTGTCATCACCAATATAGTGGCATGAAATGGCACAAGAAGGACCTCCTCAGCTGTTTAAGTATACTGAACCATCAGTATTAAATGCTATAGAATGCACAACACAGCCAACACTGTTATTCAGTATGCTTTCATGTCTCTTCTTCTCTGATGTATAGATGTTGAAGACATTGCAGCAAACCATGAGGTGCAACAAGAGAGGTTAAATCACCTCTGGTATGGGGTACATATGGGGTACATATGCATCAGGTCTTACTGTAACCCTAATAAGTATTGTAATTGCATACAGTATGTCACTGGATGAATAGTTGTATTCCTGATACTATAGCAGTGCAATTTATTAATGGTACAACAGAGTCAGACTTTCCCATCTTACCTGGATGTGGCAAATGTGTACAGACTGTGTAATCATAACTGTTTCTTTTCTAAAATTATATAGTCATGTGATATGCTATGGATCTAATTATCTCTCTATTTTGTCTCACCCCACCACTTTCTCTCTCCTTTTTTTGGTGGGGGGAATATTTTATATGACTTAAAATGTTCTGTTGTCATAAATATCTGCTTACAAAAACTGACATGCAGCACAGAGAGGTAGACTGACCACTGTGAATTGGCCCATCATCCCTCTAGAGGTTACAACATTGACACAAAGCACTTTAAGGTCCCAAGCTGTTAGTGCTGCCTGCTCAACCCCTGCCCTACCTGCTCCATCTGTATCAGGTAGCTCTGCCCTACCAGCTGGTGAACTAGTATCTTCCAGGAGTAGTACTACTGGAAGTGGTGATTTTGTCACCCACCAAGAACTGACAGGCTAGCGGAGGGTATAATGGAAAGGGGCCTCAATGCCCAAATTGGCCATGTCGAAAAGAACTTTGTCACATTGCTAAGACAATGCCATGTCAAGCACTGACATAGGAAACTGAGATAGGAGGCGGTGAAGACAGTTCTAAGGGTAAGAATGAGATTCTTACTGTTCTCAGGCTTGACATGGGTGCACCTCTGATATCCCTTATCTAGCCTTGTCTGTCTTGTTTGTTCTGTATGTCTACACCTGCTTCCTCACCTAGCATTCCTACCTGACCCTCACTTTCCTAAGTGCCTTCCCCAATATTCCTCTCTCTTTGAAAGAAGAAATAAAAATAAAAAAATGTGCACCTATCCCACACAAATGATGACCCATACATAGCTCTCTACTTCACCTATGTGTCTTCTTGACACACTTGATTTGGTACAATTGGCTGTACAGCATTATTCTGTTGTTGTCACCTACAGTTGGTGTAATGACAGTCCATATTCAACAAACTGTGGCTACACTTCTACATTTATGTTGTCATGAAGTAGATATCTATGGTTCTCTCCCACTACTTTCTGGAAAATTCATGTATTCTTTCCCCTGTGCCCTCCCTTTTGCTCCACTCCATTTCACCACTTTCCTATCAATCACTTTTTCACAATTTTAATCTGATCAAAAAATAGAATCACACACAACACACATAGCCAGAAATGTCCCATAAGAAAACTTAATTGTTTTGCCATCAGCATTTGCACAGACATTGGCATCACACACCATTGCCAAGTGACAGTCAATAGCTGTTCATGTCCTATGGCAAAACCTGATCAGGTCTTGCCATCAGCTGCAGTAGTCCAGTTATCTTCACACAAAGGTGCTTAAACATGATGTGCTATTAAAATACAGAGTAAAGGCAGATTCAAGGAAATAACTGGCAACAGTTACTGTGACAGTTATTTGACTAATTCATGTAGTCAAGTACAACATCCTCTGTGGAGTGTTGACATAAATCAGTTGTCTGAACATTAATTTTTAACCATTGCATCAAGTGGTTGATTCCAGATGTATGTCATATTATTTCTTGCTGTGACATTGCATTTCTATGATTTGTTTAATGACATATATCTTACTATTTATTCAGTTAAGCATTTCCCAACACACCCATGACCTTAAGGCAGATTTAGTAATTCACTCTTACTGTACTCTTGTTTTCATCAGGTTTTGCCTGTCCTAAGTTTCGTTTTCCCTTAAGTCATCTGTTATTGGTACAGAACATAACTGATGAATACTAAGGACGCATTATAAAGATGTGCATTAATGACCCATAACACCACCCGTTCATATGTGTTTGTGTATCTGTCTCTATCTTCACCCTCTCTCTCTCACCCCTTTGCACTGTTGACTTTTTATTTGGGTGATGGATGTAAATGTCATGCTATGGCATTTCATTTTCAGTCTGCAATTACTTTGCTGAAGAATAAAACCCAAATCTTCCATTGGCTGAATAGGTTATCACCTTCCCTTCAAAGGTGTGAATATGACATATATATAAAGTCTGACTTCCTTGATAGAGTGTAGAGATAATGATAACATCAATAAACTTAATTTTTAATTTTGACAATGGTTCAAATCTGGCATTAGGTGAAACTCTTATTGCCTATTTTTCTAGGTGTCCTTTCTGTTAATGAGTTGCCTATGTATCTCTCTAAGCCCCTTCTGATTGATCAGTTGTAGTCCTCAGGATTTGCATGATTTCTGGCAATAAGCAACTGTAGTCTGTGAAGCTAAATGGCATTTCAGGTGCAATTGCAAAATGTGGTGAGTGTTTGCCTCACATCACATTGTTACACTTAGTTAACTTAAAGATTTAGTTCAGTATCTATTACACAATTTGACCAATCAACATATTTATAGTACTTATTCCTAGATATTCTTAAAGTCATGATAAAAAAAGTTACTATAATCACCACATTCTGAAACTTTTGTAAAATGATCTGCATACTGGATTTGAACCCTGCTTCAACTCCGCTTTTTTATTTAGTTGTGAGAGTTTACACCTTGTGCCACAGAGAAAGCTAGGTAAACCAGTGTATTTTCTTCACCAAGTACTGTCCAGAATGCTGATGTCTGCGCAGTGCTGTCAAGCTTGTTTGCACTGTAGAAGGCAAACCAAATTAAACTTTTTATTTCTGACGAGAACTGTGCTTGCCAGCCGTGTACTGTCATGCAAATGGGGAAGGCAAGCACACCATTTCATTTCAGAAGTGAGCATTGGAGCTAACATTGAAAGGTATAATAAAACATACAGATCAAATGTAAGCAACATGTTAAGATAAAACAGATCTGTTGTAAATGTAATCAGAATCACTAAATTTCCTCTGTGATTCTTATTTGTGCAAAGGTCAGCAGGAAGCATCAGTGAACACCGTTAAACACTGATTATTCACAGTCCAAGTTCAACACATCAAAGTATAATCATGCATGTGCTAATACTTTGCCAACATCCATGCAATACATTTCTCAGTATTATGCTTTAGGAAGAGATTTGGCACAAAAAACTAAGTATTGCTTCTGGATTTTATTACTTCATCATATGGAAATTATTTAATGTATTCATGTGAAATGCAGTGAACTGGTTAATTGACCACTTAATTCTGGACAGTTGGCTCTACACTCCAGCACTGACACAAATGATATACACCACATACAGCTTTGATGCACATAAATCATGATTTTTTTATCCCTCTTACACTGAAATATTAAGTATTATTTGTATTGACAGTCCACATTGCCATGCATGAGCATGTACCATTGCTAATGTCAGTTACATTCATTAAAGTTTACATATTATCATCATAACTGGGTGATCCATGAATGATTGTTGTCTATTGTGTGTTTTGCACGTGTGCATGTCATATACACAAAACAGTCAGGCACATGTCACTCTCAGTTCTGCAGTATTCATTAATGACAGCATAACTAACATAAGTCAGCAGTATGTATGTATTATTGATCCTAACATTGCACTTACTCCATCATATCAACAAATATGGATTATTATAAAACCTTCAACAGGACAAAATCTTCCCTGCCAAAGAATGAGACACTAATCCTATCTAAACTGCACTGTCACAATGCAAAAATCAGAGTTTTGCAGTGGCACTTGCATTAAGTACTGTGTCCTTTAGATTGCATAGCTAGATAGATAGAGGGTTCTAATCTCACAGCAGTTAACTTGTGTGTGTGTGTGTGTGTGTGTGTGTGTGTGTGTGTGTCTGTGTGTGTGTGTGTTTGTGTATGTGTGAGTGTGTGTGTGTGTGTGTGTGTGTGTGTGTGTGTGTGTGTGTGTGTGTGTGTGTGTGTGTGTGTGTGTGTGTGTGTGTGTGTGTGTATGGAGTTGTGTAAGTATGACAATACAGAAGTAGCATGAAGTAAATCTTACACTATAGGGTGAGTCTACATCAATGTCAGACTCCTCTCCCAACATAATTTTCTCTGCAACACCACACTGATGTCATCCTCTATAAAGTCAACTCTCACACTATAAAAGTCAGACTTCTGCAGTAGAGCTTGTGTTAAGTACTGTGTCCTCTATATAAGTAGGGGTTTCTAATCTCACAACAATTAACATGCGTGGGTATATGAAACTGTGTAAACATGACCTTAACTACTGATGTTCACAATAAAGTGGTAGCCTGGAGTAAATTTTAGAACTGCAGGGTGAGTCCATATCAGTGTCATACCCTTCTCCCAACATCATCATTCTGCAACACTACACTGATATCATCCTCTATAAAGTGCAGTCTCACACTGAAAAGTCAGACTTCTGCAGTGGTGCTTGCATTAAGTACTGTGTCCTCTAGACTGCATAGATAGAGAGGTAGGAGGTCCTAATCTCATGGCAGTGAAATTGTTTGCATGTGTATGGAGTTCTGTAAAAGTGACCTTAAGTACTGCTGGCTTCAATTTAATAGTCTGGAGTAAAGTTTTACACTGCAAAGTGAGTCCACATCAATGTCAGACCCTTCTCCCGACATCATCTTCTCAACAACACAATGCTGATGTCATCCTCCAAAAAGTGCAGCCTCACACTATCAAAATAAGACTTCTGCAGTGGTGCTTGCATTAAGTACTGTATCCTCTACATTGTATAAATAGATAGGTAGGGTGATCTAATCTCACAACAATCAAGTTGTCTGTGTGATGGTGGGTCCTTCTCCCAACATCATTATCTCAGCAACACAGCACTGATGTCATCCTCCATAAAGTGCACTCCACACTATTTAAACCAGACAGCTGCAGTGGTACTTGCATTAAGTAATGTATTCTCTACATTGGATAAATAGATAGGTAGGGTGCTGTAATCTCACAGCAGTCAACTTGTCTATGTGATGGTGCGTCCATTGCATCACTGGAGCATTAATTTGACAGGTGTGCTCATTTGACTCCCACTCTTGAGAAAAATTGACATGGTCAGATCAATGCCACATCCCATTTTCACTCTGTCCACAAACACAAACTTTCTGCAACACAACAATGAGGTCATCATTTCAATAATGCACTCTCACCCCATTAAAGTGAGACTTCTCCTGGGCTGGTGTGCATAATTCACTTGTTTGTATGTTGCGTCAGTACATAGGTAGGGATTTCAAATACAGCAGTGACCCTCTCCTGATTGCGCGTGTGTGTGTGTGTGTGTGTGTGTGTGTGTGTGTGTGTGTGTGTGTGTGTGTGTGTGTGTGTGTGTGTGTGTGTGTGTGTGTGTGTGTGTGTGTGTGTGTGTGTGTGTGTGTGTGTGTGTGTGTGTGTGCAAATGGCTGCAGAAATATTTTACACCTCTTAGTATTGACAACATTCTGAATTGCACATAGCTGTAGAAATAATATTTGACACACATCGCCTTTGCATGACGCAGCTTATGTCATCCTTCAAAGTTGCAATGAGACTCACATACAATCAGACATCTCCTGTGACATGTGTATAATACATTTGTTTGTAGGTTGTGACAGTACATAGGTAGGGCTTCCAATACAGGAATGACTGTTGTTTCTGAGTGTGTGTTTCTTACTGTGCAAAACAGGCTGCAAATACATATATGAGGTATGTCTGTAATGTGCTTGTGCTGTGCAAACACTCTTTAGTGGTAACATGAAGGTAATACACAATGGTGATGACATACATTGAAATCTGCATTGTCACACTTTTCAAATAAATATGTAGCTGGGCTAGTGTTTCACCAAACCTTCATTAGCCTTTGATGTTACCTATCTAGTTCAAGTGATAATGTCACTGCTTATAGTCAGTGTATATGCTGTCGGTGTTGTCATCCATATTTGCTGTGTTCATGTGTAAATGTTGTTTCCTGTTACAAGTGTTTATTCTGCATTTCCTTTGTAAAGGCTGTATTGAAGACTGATGCTGATATTTGAATAGATTGTTGTTCCATCACCGAATGGTTTAGTGTATGTTGCTGCTTAAGTGAGGCATGCATTCTAATATAGGATTATATCCACATTGTACATAATTGTTGTTCACCCATCACAGTGACAACAACATGTGGCTACAGGTGTGTTTTGATATACCTAGCATCAGGCAATGTTGTCTGAAATACAGAAAGATTCTTTCTAAGTAATTATAGGGAAACATATTCCTTGATTCACACACATGATGTAATGTTTTCACATAACCATAGATATGACAATTGGTGATGCACTTATACCATGGCACACTCAATGATCCTGCTACAATGCTGATTTTAGGAATATGTAGGCAAGTTTTCCAAACCAGCATTGAGTGATTGTAAACATGTATGTCCCTCACTGTTCCATAGGAAAGACATAGGTTCACAGGTTCATAGGTAAGTACTAGGTTATCTGCCCGAAGGCATTTATAAGCCTAGCCAGAATGTGTTGGCTTTCACCGCCCCCTTAGATTAGTTCCCTGTGCCTCTGTCCAGCAGAGCCACTGAAGTGATCCCAGGGGTAAACTTTCTGTTTCCCATCCACTCATCAAGGTTTCTTTTGAAGATTGTTAGTGAGGAGCTCTGCCTAATTTAGATTGGAATCTTGTTCCAAAGTCTCTGGGATGGGAATATATCCCTCCAGCACATCCTATTTATTGTTGTGGTGAGGTTTAGATCCCTAGAGCATGTGGCTCAAGAGGATAAGGTTTTCTTTAGGGGGAGCATGTCCATCAATTTTGGGTTGGACATGGCCTTGTATGTCAGGCAGAGATCACCTCTGAGTAGGCGGTATGCAACCGTGTACAGCTGGAGTTTCTTCAGTCGAGCTGCATAGGGCATCTGTTTGAGGCCAGTGATCCTCTTGGTGAGGTACTTCTGTGGTCTTTCCAGCTGTTGCATGTGTCTTATAAGGTACATCCCAAATGGGGTATTGTACTCTATGCTGGATCTGATGAGTGATGAGTAGAGGGGTACAATGACCTCTTTTGAGCCAGATACAAACCCTTTTGTGATTAGATGAGCCATGTAGAAGGATTTTCTAACCACTTTGGCAATGTGATTATCAAAGGTGAGATTACTATCTACTTGGGTCCTCAGATCCCTTATTACATCTTCCGTATTTAGGGGACTACCACCTATGTGGTAGTTTGTGGGTACTTTGTTTTTTCCAAAGGAGATGACTATGCACTTTTTGGCATTTAGCTTGAGGTTATGATTTTGACACCAGGTATCCATCTCAGTGAGACCCTTTTGGAGGATGTCGGTGTCAGCCGGAGAGTCAATTATAGCCTCTAGTTTGCAGTCGTCTGCGAACTTGGTCAGCCACAGTCCTCCTGTGCATGCCTGTACCTCTGAGAAGTATATGCTGAACAGGAGGGGTCCTAGGACTGAGCCCTGGAGAATGCCACTTGTAACCGGTTTAGAGTCGGACCTAGCTCCCACAACTCTCACCATGTGGGTTCCATCCGTGAGCCAGTTGGCAACCCATCTTCTGATGTAGGGGTTTATGTTCAGGCTGTTGAGCTTGTCTATAATACCAGAATGGGGAATGGTGTTGAAGGCCTTTGTGAGGTCTAGGTAGGCTGTGTGTACCACCTTTCCCTTGTCTATAGCCTTGGTAACTGTCTCAAAGAAGTCCACCAGGTTTAGGAGGCATGATCTACCCTTAACAAAGCTGAGCTGGGTAGGGTCCAGTGTTTGGAGGTTCCCAATGTCACTGTTAATGAGTTCAATGATGATGTGCTCCATAGCCTTGCAGACCAAGCTAGTCAGGCTTATAGGGCAATAGTTCTTGGGGTCAGTTGTGGCTCCACCTTTGTGGAGCAGAATGACCGTTGCTGTGTGCCACTCTATGGGTATGTAGCCTGTGGAGAGGCTGAGTTTGAACAGTGTGTTTAGGTGAGGGGTTAGTTCATCTTTGAGCTCGTGTAAGACGCAGCCTGGGACACTGTCCGGTCCCACTGATGCTGTGCTTTTGGCTTTGGAGAGGGCTGTTTTAACCTGAGTGTCTGTGATTTCAGGGACTCTACATTCTTCTGGTATGGTTATGGGCCCTTTTGAGGGTGAGAGGGGGGTAAAGTTTGCACTGAACCTGTCTGCCAGGATGTTGGCGATATCAGTCGGTTCAGTGTATTTTGTGCCATTCTGCACTAACTTAGATTCTTGACATAGCTAAAGAATGCCTTGTGGTTATCTTTGGAGTCCTTGGCAATTTTACTTTCAAAGGTCGCCTTGGATGATTTTATGAGGGATCATAGTTTCTTGCTGATACTGATCAGGGATGTCTTCCCTTCTTGGGATTTTACTCTTTTCTGTACTAGTTTCCTCCTTCTATTGTATAGCTTGTTTATGGCAGGAGTCCACCAGACTGGTTTCCTTTTTTTGGAGGAGTAAGTCTTGGTTTTGCTTGGGATGGCACGATCCATGCATTCTTGTAGGTGCCCGTAGAATGCATTAGTAAAAGATTTTGCAGCTTGGACAGCGTTATCCTTCAGCATGGGGGGCTTTGAAACTTTCCACCTCGGTCTTAAGTAACGTGAAGTTTGCTTTTGAAAAGTTATTCACAGTGGTTTCCTTGTCCGGGGTGGGGTGGAATGTGGATATCCAAAGTGATTTGTTTATGGTCAGATCTATCCAGCGAGAGGTTGACCTCTGGTGTGGAACATTGGTCGTTGATGTTGGTGATGATCAGGTCCAATATGTTGTCACCTCTGGTGGGAGTGTTGACCAGTTGAACCAGGGTGTTTTGAGTTTATAAATTCTAGGAAATGTTGGGCAAGGGACTTAGTACTTAAGTAGTTCTCCCAGTTAATGTTTGGGTAATTGAAATCACCCAATATTACGGTGTTTGGTAGAACCTTTATGTTTCCCAGTGTTTCCAGAAATGTGGAATGGGGATCCTGGGACATGGTGGGTGATCTGTAGCAAGCTACAATTTGAATTGCAGTTTTGCCTGTTGTTAGTTGAATGTGGTTGATCTCTGAAGCATCGTGCTGTGCCACTAACCTGAAGGTGTGGGTATCCCTGATGAATATGGATACACCCCCGCCTTTTGTGTTTCGGTTTGGGTTCTGTGGCCAAAATGTATGGTATGAGTTGTAGCCTGGTAGTGCTGGGTTGCTCTCTGGAGCCTTAAACCAGGTTTCTGTTACTGCACATATATCGATTTTCTCCATACTGAGGAGTGCCTCGAGTGTGCATTTTGAGGTTTAGACTTCTGGCATTGAGTAACATTACCTTCAGTTTTTTGTTACTTGTGCTATTAATGGCGGTGGGTTTGTCTTTTGAGCCTTGCCTAAAAAAAGGCACTATGGGGGTGGCAAGAGCCTTGGCCAGTATTGTAAAGCCTAAGGGTGACAGGTGCAAGCCGTCGCTAGCTAAGCAGCGTGGCTTGTCGAGCATGTCATCCCAGGTGGACAGACACTGGTTCCCCTTTGAATGACATCAGAAACTTAGCCAATTGTTGAAATCGAAAATATTTTCTTTATACCATGGTGTCATTCTTGGTGAGGGCTGGATGCTACTCAGGGTCAGGGTCATACTGGCCTGGGATATGTGATCAGAGAGCTCTTCCATGTCTCTTTTCATGTAGTCCAGGGAGGTACAGCTCAGGTAATTCACACTAACATGGACAATGACAGAATAATATTTGTACTTGTTCGGGAGTGATCTGAGTGCTTGTGCTTTGTGGCGGATCCTGGCACCCGACAGGCAGCTAACAGTAACCTTCTCCTTATTTAGCCTAGTGAGTGGGACGTCAGTGTGCCTGACTATAGAGTTACCTATTACTAGTATATTGGGTATGTTATTTTGCCTTAAGGGCTGTAATTGCATACCACACTGGTTTTGTGAAGTATGTGTTTCATGGTTTGTGTTGGTGGGGTTGGAGGTTGCTTGGTTGTTTGCTTTGGAGTTCTCTGCTGGTTTTGCAGATTTTTATTTAGAGCCTCTGAGTATGTTTTCATGGATTTATGTGTGTTTTTTTGCCAGTGCTGGTTTAATGGGTCTATGTGAGACTGGTGGTGTGATGCAAGTATTTCCCTTCTCCTCTTGATTGTCTGATCCAGTCTTGGGTTGAGAGAGCTTAGCCTCCAGTTTGGCTGTATAATTGCATCTCTCGCATGTATTAGTGTTTGGTGGTAGGAGGAGAGGGTTGTCTGTGTACATGAGGCAGTTGTAACATTGCCTCAAAATGCCCAGATTCACCAGTTGGACTGGAGAGTACACCTGAAACTGCCCTTTGGACATGTCTGGATAGGTACAGTGAACTGTTTTACTGGATGGCTGGTAAGGTCAAATAGAGATCCTTGTCCTTCTGTACAGTAACAAGATGGTCTAGCGCTAGTGTTTATAAGTGCTTGCTATAAGTTTTGAGCAAGTGCCGGGCTGAGAAATAATGGCTTGAGTGCTTAAGGTGAAAGTTTGTCTAGTTCCAAGGGAAACATTGAAGAGGAGACTTTGTGGAGCCGGGAATAGTTTTACTCTAGCTAACCGGCGCTGCCTGGTGCGCAAAACTGGGCAAATGCAGTATTTATAGCAGGTAAATGAAAGAGATAGAAATTAGCCCAAAATGGCCAATAAACTACTAATTTCTGGGCTGAAACCACTCCTTCAGGGACAGATAGGCTGCTCAAAGCTCCCCTCTCTCACAGGTGAACAGAGAAACTTCCTTCTAATCCAAGTAAGGTATGGGCAAACACAGAGATTTGTAACACAGCCCTGAATTCAGCACTAACCTGAAAACTGTACTATACTAGCTTAGAAAGGCGGGAAACAAACATATATATATATATATATATATATATATATATATATATATATATATTTATTTTCAGAAAATAAAGCAGATGCAATAAAAAAAACACTTTAAATGCACAGAAAAGAATACTTATTGTTATATATCGCAGATCAGAGTTGTAGTCAATGCCCCTAGTAATAAAGTATGAAGTAACACAAATAAAGTAAAAGCAGATGAATAAAGTACAATTATATATATATATATATATATATTATATATATATATATATATATATATATATATATATATATATATATATATATATATATATATATATATATATATATATATATATAAACAATAGAACTGATTTAAACAAATTACCCAATTAACCAGAAAAAAAGCTCAAAACTGAGCCCTGTTCCAGCAGTCTTCAATCAGGCAAGTTCTAACTGCACACTCCTGCTACTAGGGTGCAGAGGAACCTTCTCCAAAAAAAGATGGCCTGGATCAGTGCTCAAGTTATACAAACAAATCTAGATTCAGCAAGCCTGAATCTGGTCTATGCTACAGCAACAAGGTGCACCAATTTCAGAAAGAAACAGTTCAAATAAGCAGGCACAATAAGTCTGTGACCAGAAATTCCCAGCTCAGAAGGGCAGAATCCAGCCTCTCCTCCCACAAGAGTGCAGACCACAACCCTCTTAATGTAGAATAACTGGTCTGAAGCCCAAGTGCTTAAGCCAGAACTAATACACTTTTAGAATAGCAGACACTGGGCCTTCAATCAGCAATTCCCAGCTTAGAAAGATGTAAGCTACCTGTCCTGCCACAACAGTGCAGACCACAAACCTTCTTAATGTAAAACAACCGGTATGAAGCCCAAGTGCTTAAATCAAAAGATTTAGAATAACAGTTACAATTTAATCAGGCTACTACAAAGCAGTAATAAATGCAGCCGAATAAATAAAACTGAGAAATTTTAAGAAAAGCAAAATAAAGTAGGAGGAAACACAAATACAGTAAAAGCAGATGAATAAAGTGCAATTTTTTTAAGTGCAAGAAGAGAGGAAGGAAGAACCTAAGTGGGTTGACCTTCTCCTATCTTCTCTCTGTATTAAGTCGAGTGAACACTAGACTTAGAATATGATCTTACTGTACTCAGTTAAGTGAGCAAATGAGATGGACCCAGGAGGAGTGTTCTAATACAGACTTACAGAAGGGGCGGGCGATTCCAGAGCCACCAACACTAATACCAAGACAGAAACAGGGAGGGTGGGTGAGGAACTAACTGCAGAGAGACACACAGCACACTGTTCAATGAAACACACAATTAGGAAACAGAAAAAATGAAAATACAGTACTTTTAAAACTGCAAGTCTGTACTTAACAGAAGACTAAAATACAGTACTGTTCATTTTACTTAACTTCAGCTTCTAATTCAGATGTTTGTAGCCAAGCAAGTCTCTCAGATGTTGAGCATAAAATGATTTCTCAAACTTTGTGGCTTGCACTTAAAGTACAGAGGAATCCCTCTAGGCTATTAAATATCAGATAACAAAGAAGTGATAACACCACCCCCTCTTATAGCAGACACACACACAGCACATTTCTCAATGAAACACACAATTAGGAAACAGAAAAAATGAAAATACAGTACTTTTAAAACTGCAAGATTGTACTTAACATCCCCTCCAGTTATACTCTGTGCATATATAGAGTGACAGAGGCTTCCCCCAATAGTTTTAGCAGATAAAAATTATTGGCAAATAAAATATAGCTGATGAATGACTTCACAGAGGTGGAGTTCAACAGCAAAAATACAGTCCCACTGTGGTGAATGTGTTTAATAGGCATGTTGTTGTTTGGAGGAGTTGTATAGCTTGATGTTCAGTTCTAGCATATGGATTTATTTTGTGTGAACATACTGAAGGCACCCAACAAATATTGCATCACGTCAGTCATCACTTGATATGTTGCATGAAAACATAAACATAGCTTTGGATTTCATGGCAATATACATTTGTTGTGCCAATATAATGGTGAAAGTGCTATTTTGGCATATGCATTGAGTACTGTGGTATACATAAGTGTGCTCCAGTTCTTGGGTAGTATGTATACAGTCATACATTAAAACTTTCCTTGACCATGGAACATTGATATAAGACTGAGCACAGTCGTGTGCACATGAGCACACTCATTTAATTGCTATTGGTCTGACATGCAAATATGACATTCATTCTCTGGGATTCTTTTTCAATTCACACATTAATTTCATTTGTTTGTCACAATACCCATTTCTAACTCCTGTCGCACATGCCAACAATACACAGCTCTGGCAAATACATTGCATCATACTGTGGTGTTTGCATCACTTCTTAACTGTTGGCACAATAACTGTGTCAGGCAGTAATGTCATACACAAGTGTATTACGTATTTAACTCTGCTCCCACATTTTTAACAAAACATACACCTACATGCTTAGGAAGTGTGACTACCATTAACTATTCTGACATACATATTGCAAAATTTTATAATTACATTTTTTTCTTTGTGACATAAGGAACTTCGCATCCATTATTGTACTCGTATTTGAACATTTTCCCTCCCCGCTACATATTTCTGTATACATTTCTTTGATTTTTGTGCACATTGCCCTTGGTACACTCTTCCTGTCTGGTAACCCATGTATTGTAGTCACCCTTGCCATTTTCCCTCCCCTATTACTTATTACTTTATTCATATGTTTCATTTATGTGCACAGTACACTAAGTACACTTCCCTTCCTGTGTACAACATGCATTATTTCCCTTATGTAGCTCTTTGTGCTGTCTGTGTGAGCACACTTAACAGATTTTCCTATAGGTAAACCTGTTTGTTTACTGTATGTGCTCATACTGCTCCTCTTGTTTTCAAGGCTACCAACTCTGTTTCTGGCCATGAAACTTGCTTGTATTCATGTAAGTGTGATGAGCAGCATATATATATATATATGATTAGCACTGCCACTCATCGTGCTAACACCTAAACATTGTGCAGGCTTCACATGAAGCCTACATGATTGTCCGTGAATCCCACAGGGAGTTTATTAAAGTAGTATAGTACTGTACTGCCAGGCATATAGTACATTTAATTATTCCTTTCAAATGTCCTGATTTTCGCCTCATATGTTTTGTCTGTTCCTCATAAAATGTCTGTTTTTCTGGAAAATCACAGGGGATTGCAGTCACTAAATAATGGCATACATTTGAGTTTCAGACTTCACACCCTTGAGAAAAATGCTGGTAACATAACTTCTGTTATTCTAGCAACTTTCTAAGTTTATAAGTGCAATATTTAAAATCTGTCCCAATATTTGGGCCTTTGTCCCTGCATTATTTTAGGCTTTCTCCAGGCTTCTTGTGCTAAGAAGCTGAGAGGTATGCATTTAACTCACCACCTGGGGAACATGACCCATCTCATCTGACTGACTGTTCTATTTTTCTGTTTCTTCTGGACTTTTAAAAAACATAAACAAACAGTAATTAGTACAGCATATCCCTGACAACAGAAGACATTTACAACTACATGTGCTGGTGTGCTAAACCAAGAAGAGACCTTTTGCAGTGTTAAGGTAGATCCTTCTCCCTGATATTTTCTTTCCACTGGTGGAGAAGAGCTGGGTGTTACCCCCACAAGTCACTGTATTTGTTTGTGTACTGCACACCAGAGTGTGTGAATTTGAAATCAGTGGCATCACTCAGTGGCCTGACAAGCTGGTGCCAAGCATTGATTTTGTGAAGGAGGCTCTCACACTCCCTCAGCAGGCACTTCCTATGGTCCCTGTGTAATTGATGAGTGAAGATCTTACAAGAAACCTTCCAGAGTCAGTGTCTGCTAAGACCATGACAACTTTCCTGTTCTAACCCAGGAGATAAATGGTAGTCTGATGTGCATGGCCACATATAGAGGATATCAAGTGACATGCATCAATGAGCTATAAGATACTTCAATGCACATTAACAGAAGCATAGTGTGAATAGTCAGTAGTGTGATACACCGTGACTGTAGTACAACCAGTCTTCACAGTGGCCATGCATGTTTACAATCTGTGCATGACCTCCCACCAGGAATGGACAGAAATGAGCATCACAGAGTGGAGTAACAGATTATATCATACAAAGTCATTTATTTTTGCTTCTGAAAAAGAGATGTAAGATGAATGCCTCTTTCTTTAATTTATTAGCACCACTAGTAAGTTGGTCATGAAGTGTAGTTTTTTGTGTGTACATGATAGATATAAAAATCAAGTTTGATGAGGGGTATTAAGAAAATTTTGTGAAGTGGTAAATCAAGCCCGGAAATATGGACATACCTCCAAAAATAGGTACAGCATGTGCATGGGTAAATCAAGTGTGAAAATAGGAATATCAAAATAGGGACAGTTGAGAGGTCTGGGCCCATTTTAGACTGACAAAAGTAGTCATATTTTCAGATTACTATAAGCAACTTAAAGAATTAGACTATAGTAGATATCATAGTATACTGCCATATTGTCAAACTGGCAGCAAATAAGACTATTGGTAATGGACCTCAGGACTGCAGTGACCACAAAGGTTGCAGAGAAGTAACATGTACTGTAACAGAGCAGATGAGTGTGTGTAAGGTAATAGAGCACATGGCATCACTGGGTGCTAACATGCTTGTTGAAGATACACAACCTGATAGGGCATAAAGGACAGGATAATATAGGTTGCAGTTCTCCTGTAAGGACTCAGTCTGACAGAGCATAGTGAACTGTGCAGGGCAGGATAGGTTGCAGTCCTGCTGGGGAAGGCTCAACCCAATAAAGGACAGGGAAGTACAGAGTACAGTCCTACTTGGGGGTACAGCCAAATAGGCCACAAGTTACAGGGCCAGTTCCAGTCACTGTCCTGCTATGAAGCTGCCACAACAGCATTCTGTATGCACATAGACTTCATGGCATGCTACAGTGATATGAGGCCTCCAGTGTATACCCAGAATAGGTCTGTTGGACAACATGCATGGCTAACTTGTTCAGTATTGCCACACTACCACATAATCTCAGAATGGTTACATTATAGCAGTATACAGGCCTGTTGGCACTATAAGATGCCTGGAGACAGTACTGAGTCAGTTGTCATCTGATTTGGATAGTGATGCCCACATACAGACACACACACACATACTCTGATCCATGTGGTAACCCACAGATGTAAACATCCTGTCAGGAGACTGAAGGAATGGGAGCCAGTGGAAAACTTCATAACACAGGAGATGAGGTTACTTATGCCCTACAAAAAGATAGCATGTAGGTATCCATGTGACGGGTAAAGCAGGCAAGGCCTTCCTTGACAAGGCCTGGCAGGGACTCGTGCAGGTCATTGATGTGGTAGGTGACTGCAAAAGGACAATAGTACAGGTGCATTGCAGGGTCACTGATATGCTACTGTATGCCAAGACTGAGGCACAATAAATTGCTAGACAGCTGCAGCCCTGAGGTACATTGCCAATAGTATTATATGCTGTGGACCTACACAGACACATCTCATGGAGGTAGAGGAATTCCTGGTATCCCTCACTATAGAAAATGAGAGAACCCTCATACCTGTTGGGGATTGGGATGTGGGATGTGGGATCTGGGCTGGCTATTTCTGCTGGAGTGTCTGTAGGGGATACACCAGATGAATATGAGCACATGCCATTCCTATAGGGCACTGACTTGTGACTGTGAATGGTTTACTTAGACAAGCATTTATGTATAACCGTAATCTAGGGTTATCAGGACTGCAACAGATACAGCCCAGCACCACAAGGTTTGTATGTGCTTACAGGCTATGATTATGATTGACATGTACCAGTCTGTGTGACATACAGTGGTGGGAGTCACAGATATGATGCAGCATTGCTGCAGGTATATTATCTATTTGCACTCACAGGTTCAACTTGGAGATGATTCAACACAGCAGGTTGAAACATGCCTAATGTCAGCAGGTCACCAGTGGCTGACGATGATGGCACCATGAGCATGCCACAATCAGAAGACACAGTGGCACTGTCAGCAATGCTAACATTGGAAAGTACACTCACATCTCACACAACTGAAGTGATGGTGAAGGGGCAGGATGACCTTCTTGCATCATCTGTGTTCAATAAAGGATGTCTTGTTAGTGGCCAGATCCAGTCACTGCTCTTCTGCATAGGTGGGTATTTGATACCCGGAGTAGATTATTTTTGAAATCCCCTTCATATAATTGCGAGTTCCTCCAGTTTCCTGTGGGAGAAAAAAGCAGAGCTATTTATTCAATATAAACCTATGAATTTAATAGTTTTTCTATCTACTTAACAGTTTGAACTTTGATCCTTTGGTTATAGTCTGATATAATAATATTTTATCTAAGTAACTGTCCCTGTGGTGCTTCTTCTGAGCTCCACTGTAGCTGCCCTCAGGATGGATGAGTTCCTCTGCACGATGAATTCCCCTCAGCTGACAGTACAACTTGCACGTAACAACATGGGATAGGTGTCAATTGCCCCTGCTGTGTGTCATCCATGTTGCGAGCTGGAGCTGCCTCCCTTCCCCCCAGGATGGGTGAGCCAACAGTGACTGCTCACTTCCATCTGACCTCACCAGCTCCTAAAGGAATCTGAGATGTAATTTTAGCTCTGGTCACTGGAAACATACTCATACCCAGAAGATTTATGAGTTCGCCAGGGTTATGTATTTATCCACAGATCAAAAAAATCAATGATATTGTTTTTCTCTGTCTCTCTCTCTCTCTCTCTTAACACACACAGACACACACACTGACATTGCCCCTGTCAAGCCAGGTCTCTTACAAGGTGCTCAAATATGCACTGCATGCTGACCAACAAGCAAATTGGAAGCATGTTAGTTCAACTATCACATCTCTTTGCTGTGCTAGAGGAAACTGGCACACAGGATAAAACCTACACAGACAGGGAGGACATACAAACTTCACAGAAAAGGAACCACAGCCATGAATTCAAGAAGAGAAACAAATGTTGTGAGATGGCAATGCAGTGCACCACTGTCCCAGTGACTGATTGCTTTCAGACACATCCTGTCCAGACAATCAAAGGCAACTATCTACTGTATACAGTGCTGATGAGTGACTGTGAAGGAACATGAAATAAATTATGGCCATCTCATTGTTCTTAAATGAACTGCAACACCTGCCACACACAGGTTACAAGCACAAGCCATAGGAATAATAGTTTTTTACACCCATTCCAACAAATACAATACATTATGTGACACTGTCCTGCCACATCAGTTCAGTAACTGTTTAACAGTAATCAAACAGCAGAGGTAAATTACTTTTTTTCACAGACGTCTCTCTACCCAACAGATGCAGCCACTTTGACTTTGCATTCCTTAAGATGTCTGTCTGTGATAAAAAAAACAAAAGTGACTAGTCCTGTAAAGCCTGATTAATGACTGCAACTTGATCATGACAACTGGATCAGTCATTGTTATTCACAGAAAGTCCCCATACTCATCTGTGTCTGTGTAGCTCTCAAATGTCCAAGTGTAATAAAATATAAAATAATAAAATAAGGGTTATGGTAATGAAATCCAAACCACCTTACACAAAAACACAAATGCTAGCCTAGTCATACTTACAAAAACATCCCATATGTACCTCTCAACCTCTTAGCTCAAACATCAGGGACAAAAATAATAATAATGGGAAACCAAGACCCCAGAACATGGACATATTTTAAATATTGCTCTTATATACTTAGAAAGTTGCTAAAATAACATGCTTTACATTAGCATGCATTTTCTAAAGGATATGAAGTCTGGAACTAAAATGTCTAACATTATTTATTGAATGTAATCCTCAAGATTTTCCAGAAACCTATCATTTTTTTTGGTGGGGGGGGGGATATGAGACAAAATCAAGGACAATCTGTGAAATAAGTAGCAGTTGAGAGCTATGTGTCCATCTTATCTCTCAAGTTTTTGCTCATGAATTCTATAGAAATACAAAAAGAATGGAAAGACAAAGGATTAAAACTATGTGAAACTGTGATTATTACTCCAGTTCACCTAAAAAGTTAATAAAATGACTAGTTGTGCATCAATGTATATTTTCTGAACAATAGGAAGTAGGAAACTGTAATGTCTCTCTCTCTCTCTGTCTCTCATGCACACACACACACAAACACACACACACACACACACACACACACACACACACACACACACACACACACACACACACACACACACACACACACACAGCAAGCACTGCAAAAACTATCAGCAATGACCTCAACTTATTTCCGTAAATGTTCGTTTCAAGAATCTGTCCAAATTTCTGAGACTGATACACTCAGTTTGTCAAGTCTGTGGTTGATGTTGCCGCACATGGTTTTAACAGTAACACATGCATTGATCAAATTGGAATATACAATTTATTCTTTCCTGCCTTGTGCTAGTTACTGCTCATTGATTGGTTATGTGGCTGTGGCTTTTGTGACAATACCACATCACTGGCATTAGTGATGCCAAGGGTATTTTGTAAACAAATCATGATTTATAAGGGACCACTCATAATTTCATGGCACCCTTTTATTTAAAGATAAAATTTGTGATTTTCTCATGAGAGTGGAATAGTTGAGCAGTATGGACAATGCACCCCTTATTACCTGCACCTGAGGTAAACTTTCCATTACCCCACCTTTAGTACACCACTGCATCCTGTCCATATCATCCCCACCCCTGCTGCATAGATGCCACAACCACAGATGGTATCAGAAGCCACATTGTCTCCAGGGCTGAACCCTGCTGAGAGTTGTGATACTGCTCTAGTGGTAAACAGGAGGTATAGTATGAACTACTCTCAGTTTTCACCATCTTCCTGAACAACGTTTCTCAGCATGGACTTTAATGATCAGTGGCAATGCTTCAGTAACTAATCTGTATGGGAATGGTACACTAAGGTTTTTAATTGCTTGACTTTAATGCACTAGCACCATTGGTACAGTATCCTGCACATAAATGAAGTTCACTGAATGGTGAGTATTTCTTTGGGTATCCCTGTTTTTGAAAATAATAACTCTACATCCCTAGATATAGCTCTAGCATTAACCTTACATAGGGAAGTGGCCTTGAAGTATTTATTGCATACTCTGAAATAACAATGATGTATTTCAAACTTATTGCTGAATATTACCAATGGCCCAACACTGTCCCCGGAATTCATGAAGCTTACGCCAGGTGCAGGAGTAGCATCGGCGTTCTAACACCAAATATGGCTGCCCAGCGATTCAGGTAGGAGCTGTTTCCATGTGCACTACCTGTGTATGCTTCGCCCGCACAACTCCTGAGCCATGTATGCTAATTACCCCATGTGCAGCAGTGCAGCATGCAAATGAAGGTATGTAGGAAGTGGTGCAGGTGTAGTGTAAGCATGCAGAAATGTAAACCATAGAAAACAGTTTACATTTTTGAAAACATAAAATCGGAGCCATGACAGCTGACCAAACACATGTATTATAATGTTAAATGCTAAATATATAGCCATTGGCATAAAAAAAACGTACAAAATATAAAATTAACATTTAGCATATATAGTTGCACTATCGCGACGTGGAAGCGCAGGGCAGCAGTGTGAAAAGGGGATTGCAAGGAATATATAAAAATATAGAATAAAACCGCAATGAAACACATATCACGATTTCCCCATAATAGTCAATGGCAGGCATGCCACACCATACTCATGGCGCAAGGGTTGCTAAGGGGCAGTGACAGTGTTATGCGCAGTAGCTAGGAATTAGTAGGCAATGCCATGCAAATGAGAAGAGTAATAGTGAATTGCAGACTCCCCGCTGGTGTAAGGATGCACATCACAGCGTAGCGTTATAACACCGAGGTGAGCCCTTGAGATAAAGATGACATCAAGAGAGGGGTGTCACCATTGCTGTAAGCACATTGGACCATTGCTAAACCCGTCTGCCCCTAGCTAGGCAAAGCTGCAGGATAGGGGTGTGTCGAATCACCCATAGATATGCTTAGCTGAGAGTACACAAGGTAACCGAGTATGCATGTGAATGGAGATGAAAACGCACGTAAACCCGGTAAACGGGTATGAGCGTCACACACTGCAGCTGAAACAGGAAGGATATAGGAAAGAAATAAGGAAATGCTGCAGCAGTGATATTGGAGTACACATGACTAATTAACACCTAGGAGTCTACAGTGGGCCATTGACAACAGCTAACACGGCTGCAAGCAGCTACCTGCAGAACAGGGAAGGGGAGGGGCTGTACTGCAAAGAAAACAGCACAGTGTCAAAGCAGAACAAAGGTGATATGCAGTATATCAGCTACAAGGCACATTTCGCCATGACTGGGTAGGGAAAGTACAAAACAAGAAAGACAGCAGGTGGATGCATGCCTAATAATGGGAGGTGAACCAGGTCTAAAAGTAAATTAAAGGGTAACAGATTAATCAAGGCAGGCAAGTAGATCTCCACAGTAAAGGCCTTACACTTGCAATACTCATTGCAAAACCCATAATTAAGACATGCAGCAACTGGAATAGTTCATACACACCCACTTACATCAGCAGCATCCACAGCACAATACTATAAAGTGTGAAAGCACCTCGCATACATTTGTGTATTTCCATACACTCTGCACCAGTGGTGTATACAGATGGGGAACTTTTATTATGTACATGTTAGGGGCTGCCATAGCTTTGATCCACCAGCATGTGTTGGAGACTGAAGGTGGTGTGGAGGATGATGCACACGACCACCACAGGCACCAGAGGAGGAGGAGAGTGCTCAGACCCAGGCTAACCTACCAGGGGCTACTTGATCTGGAGATAGTAGAGCATTACAGGGTGGACAGGGACACCCTACAATAACTTGTGGAGCTGTGCCGGCCATGCCTCAGAGCCAGAACAAACAGTGAGGAACTCATCCCAGTGGATACGAAGGTATGTGTAAGCCTGAGAATACTAGCTACAGGTACCTTTCAAAGACCAACTGGGGATATCATGGGTATCTCACAGGCATCAGCATCCAGGGTACTACACCAGTTCCTGGATGCCATGTTACCACATGCCAATGAGCACATATACTTGCCCTGAATGCAGGAGGAGTTGGCCAGCAATATGCATCTCTTCCACCATGTGGCAGAACACCCGGAGGTACTGGGTGCAATAGACTGCACGCACATACACATCAAGTCACCACTCGGTGAGCAGGGAAGGCACTACATAAACTGCAAGGGATACCCCTCCATCAACTGCCAGGTTGTGTGCAATGCCCATGGCATTATCATGGATGTGTGTGCTGGCAACCCTGGACGCTATCACGACTCCCACATCTGGCATGCCTCACAGCTGTATTGGTTATTTGCCAGGGGGGACATCCCAAATGGCCACCTGGTAGGGGATGCTGGCTATGCACTGGAACTGTGGATGATGACTCCCATCAGAAATGCACACACACCCATGCAGGAACACCATAATGAGGCACATGCACAAACCAGAATCATCATAGAGCATGTGTTTGGGATGCTGAAATCATGGTTCCGTTGCTTGGACATATCTGGTGGAGTCTTGCAGTACTCTCCAGGCACGTGTGCTCACATCTTCATAGTGTGTGCCATGCTACACAATATGGTCCTGCGGAAACAGCTGCAGCAGGGACAGAATGGTGAAGGCCCTCACAGCCCACCACCATTGCCAAGGGCCTCACAGGCACAGACTTAGTCAGACCACGAACACCCTGAGCCAGCCCCAGTAGGCAGACGGGGGGTGCTCAGTATGCCCATACCTTGGCAAAGAGGGAACGTATAGCACACACACTGACAGTGTAGGCACTTAGGGACTGGCACCTTTCTACACCTTCACACACAGTAAAAATGGATGGCACACACACAAGACTACCTGGAAATTGTCATGTATAGGCAGTCTATTGTGTGCATCCAACATAGGCAGCTCTCAACTATTGCACACACAACAGCCATTGGCACAAGGTAAGTCAACACCTGAACAGTAAATTAAGCTATCAGCATATGCAAATACTGTATGTATAGATTCAGAGGTAGGTACTTGGCCAACTGCCAGAGGCCATTCATAAGGCCAGCCAAAATGTGTCAGCTTTTGCCACCCCATTGATTCATTAACTATCCCTCTGTGGAGCAGAGGCAATGGTGGGATCCCTGGGGTGCATCTACTGTTCCCCATCCATCCTTCAATGTTTCTCTTGCAAAGTGTTAGTGAGGGGCGCTGTATAATGTAGTTAGGGATGTTGTTCCAAAGTATGGGGAGTGTTTCTGACAGGAAGCTGTCCCTCCAGCATCTCCTGTTTATTGTTGTGGCAAGGTCAGCTCACTACAGCGTGTGGCTCACTGTGACATGGATTCCCATAGGTGGAGCATATCCATCAAGCTTGAGTTCAACATGGCTGTGTTGGTCAGTGGAGATCATCTCTGGGTAAACAAGATGCCACTGAGTAAAGCAGGAGTTTATTCAGTCCGGCTGCATAGGCCATATGTTGGAGGCCAGTATTCCCCTTGATGAGGTACATTCGTGGACCCCCCAGCTGTTGGACATGTCCTCTGAGGTACATTCCACATGGGTTATTATACCCTATGATGGGACTGATGAGTAAAGGGCCACTATAACACCAGTATGTCTAGATGGGAATCCTTTAGTAGATAGATGGCCTACATAAAAGGATGTCCTAACTACTGTGGAGATATGATTGTCACAGGGGAGATCCCTATCTACCTTAGTCCCCAGATACCCCATTACCTCGTTTGTATTAAAGTGTCTGCCACTCATGTGTTAATATGTGGGTGTCAATTCCACAATGGAATGACCATGCAGTTAGTGGCACTTGACTGGAGGCCGTGTCATTGGCACCCTTTGACATTCTCTGTGAGGCCCCCAGAGGGATGTCTGTGTCAGTTGGACTATCAATCATGGCTCCCAGTTTGCAGCCATTGCCAAACATGGTCTGCTGTAATCCACCTGTGTTTGCCTGTACATCTGAGATGTATATACCAAACAGTAGGGCTCCCAGGACTGAGTCCTGTGGGACACCAGTTGTGACTGTTCAAGAGTTGGACCTGGAGACCGCTAGTCGTACCATGTGGGTTCTGTGTGTAAGCCCGTTGGCAACCCAACCTGTGATGTATGGATGAATATACAGGCTGGTGTGTTTATCAATAATACCTGAGTAGGGCATGGTGTCAAAAGCCTTGGTGAGGTCCAGGTAGTATGTGTGAACCACCTCCCCTGTCATCTAACGTCTTGGTGACTGTATGTAAGACATCAAACAGGTTCAGTAGGCATGAACTGCACTCAACCAAGCTGACCTGGGTTGGGTCACATGTTCGAAGATTACCAATGTCATTGTTAATGAGTGCCATGAGGATGCAAACCATACCATTGCAGACCATGTTAGTCAGGCTTATGGGGTGGTAGTTACCATAGTCAGTTGTGATTTCTCTGTGATGGAGTGGAATAACCGTTGCCACGTGCCATTGTATGGGCATGTAGCCTGTGGAGAGGCTGAGGTAGGAATGCTTAATTAGGTGGGGGGCAGGTTGTCTTGTACAGTTTGCAAGATGCAGTCTGGGTCAGCATCTGCCTCCATTGATGCTGTGTTCTGCTGTTAGAGAGGGCCATTTCCACCTGTGTGTCTCTGATGGTTGGGATACTGTACCTTTAAGGTAGTGTTGTGGGCTCTTTAGGGGATGAAGTATGCACCAAATGTATCTGCAAGGATGTTGGCGATATCAGTAGGGTCAGCATATTTTGTGCTATATTTCACTGGCACAGTGCAAATCTGTGTGTTACCACGTAGATCCTTGACATAGCCAAAGAAGGCTTTGCGGTTATCTTTCAAATCCTTGCGTATTCTCCTGATGATGTTAGCCTTGAATGATGTCATGAGGGACTTACTTATCATACTAATGGTCACGGATGTCTGCCCTTTGTGGGATTTGCTGTGTGTCTGGAACACTGTCCTACATCTGTAATATAGCCTGTTTATTGCAGAGGTCCACCAGATCGGTGTCCTTGTCTAGGAGGAGTGAGTCTTGGTTTACTAGCGATGGCACGATCCATACATCAGTGTAGGTGCTTATAGACTGTATTTGTAAATTTGTTTGTATCTTGAGCAGTGTTTCCCCTTAGCATGGGGGCTGTGAAACCCCCCACCCCTCTCACTAGTAGTGTAAATTTAGCTTTAGGAAAGGTATACACTGTGGTATCTGTGAGTGGGGGAGATGCTAGGGTGTGGAAACAGTGAATTGTTCATGGTCAGATCTAACCAGTGACTGGTTAACTTCCACTGTAGTGCACCTGTTGCCCATGTTGGTGATGACCACATCTAGTAGTTTCCACCCCACGTTAGTGAGGTTACCACCTGATACAGGGCATATGAGGTGTTACATTCCAGGAAGCGCTGATCCTGGAAGTGAGTACCAGAGTACGTTTCCCAGTTAATGGTATGGTTGTTGACATTGACCAATGCCAGGGTGTACGTTAGGACTGTCGTGTTCCCCACTGTCTTCAGGTAGATGGAGTGGAGGTCCTGGGTCATGGAGGGTGATCCGTAGCAGGTCACTTTCCACATTGCAGTTGTGGCTGATGTTAGCTGCACATGGATGATCACAGAGGTATCATGCTGTCCCACTAACCAGGAGGTATAGATATCCCTGATGAATATGGATACAGCCCCTCCATGTCTGTCAGTCCATGTTCTGTGGCTGAAACGTGTGGTATGGGTTGTAGTCTGGTAGTGCAATGTTAATGTCAACAGTGTAATGGTTACAACATCCGTATAGTATCTGTACATTTGAGGTTACAATCCCAATAAAGGTAGGGATGTTTATCTTGTGCAAAAGTATACCTTAACCACAGCTTGCATATATAGGTAGTAATCATCTGTATAATAAATATTCAAATTACCCATATAATCCCATGTGTGCAGGAGAGTGCAGTCAACAGAGAATGTAATGTCATGTCAGCACATAGCGAGATGTTACGTCACTGACAGGTATATATCTGGAGTAGTTAGTGGATGTTGCCATGTTTGCGTGCACAAGTTATACGTTACAATGTTTGTTTAACTGTGTTTAACCAATGCTATAATGTCACCCACAGTGGTGCAGCAGTAGTGTTGTTGCCTCACAACAAGAGGCTCTCCCGTTCGATTCTCGGCTTGGGTTGGGAGTGCCTTCTGTGTTGTGGAGTCTGTATATCCTCCCCGCAGTCGAGTGGGTGTTCAAAAGACATGCGTTGAATGGGCATGCCTTCACTGAAGGTTGGGTGTCGGGCTGGCAACTTGACACCATAAAAAAAAAACAAAAAAAACTGCCAATCATTAGTGGACCGGAGTTCCGCTGTGACGACCCCTAACTGGGAAAAGCCAAAAGACAAACAACAACAACCGCTGCTATAATGTCACACAAACACCTTTAAACATGCTTACAACTGCTTAAATGTGCCTTATTCTGCAGTAAAAAACATTTGTAAAGCATCGCAGGTGTCGAACCCTGGACCATGCACACTATAGTCATGGGACATACCACTAAGCCATCCGAGATGCACACATGTTTCGTGGTCCTGAGACTACACCTTATACCATATGCATTTCACTGTAATGATCACAAATGGGACAATGGCTTTGTGTACATATGCACAGTACATTGTAATGTACTGTAGTTTGTGAACCAACACATTCCAGTCTACAGATGTATTACTGTTACAAACTAATATGAAATATATCTATATGTATATATATATATATATATATATATATATATATATATATATATATATATATATATATATATATATATATATATATATATATATATATATATATATGATGTCTGCACATAGATATATATGTATATATATTATACAGTTACATCAATAGCCATATATATAAACATCTATGAACACACTTCGTGACACAGAAGCACTCCAAAGGAATTGGAGTGTACACAAAACACATGCAGCTCTGGTATTATAACAATTAATATTAACCTAATTCACCATAGAAGGGGTGGTTGTTGTGTATGTGAAGATTGGGGTGGGGGAGGAATGATGGGTAATGTAATCATGCATCAAGGAGGGCCTGGGTCGGATGTCCAATAAGTGAACTGGAGGGGCATACATGGAGTATGGGGACAATATAAAAAGAACACAAAGCAAGAACCTTACTCATTCATAATACACCCTGTCATGTCACATTGCAACACCTACTTTCACAAACATATGAACATTAACATGTATCAGACATATGTACATCAACTGATTGTCACATTTGTTTTCAGTAGTGAGGAATGTCTGTAGTACAATGTATATTCTAAACACCATAACATTCGTGCATATCTCAGATGCCTTAGTGGTAAGGTTAGTGACTGTGGTGTTCATGGTCCCGGGTTCAAGACCTGCAAGGGCTGTTAGGTTATTTTGAGGGCCAGAATAAGGGTTTTTGGATGCAGGTGGATTAAAGCACTCTTATGCAGTTGTAAGTGGGTTTCCATGTGTTTGCGCGACAGTAAGCGGCGCTGCAACATGGTAAACAGAGAAGCGCTTCACACGTTTAACCTTTGCTTAACGTCGTGCAGACCATGGGCAAACCTGCTCACAACCGCATAAATGTGCGTTATTCACACTTTCCCTACCAGTGCTTACTCTGAGAGGTAAAATAATAACACCTTCCAGGAGTAGACCCTGCAACCATGTACTCCATCCTTAGAGTAATCTAACACTAAGCTACCTGGGATGTACCTATCCCAGTTGTGTATGCAGACAGGTTAAAACACAAAAGGGAGGAATGTGTTTAAATAGGACAACCTGCCATGCACCCAATTAAAGGTGTATGCTCATATATATATATATATATATATATATATATATATATATATACAGGTCTACATATATCTGTAGATATATAGATAGGTTAAAGACATCTACACATCTATGGAGGTACAGATAAACGTATGCAATAATGTATATATCTATATACATATACACACACACACACACACACACACACACATATATATATATATATATATATATATATATATATATATATATCTACATCTATATATATATATATACACACACACACACACACACATATAATATATATATATATATATATATATCTATATATATATATATATATATATATATACATACATATAAATATAAATATATATACACATATATACATGTCTGTAGATAGCATCTGAAGTGGTCATATCTGAGTATAACATGGACCATAGCAATCACACATTCCGCAACCCCCCCCCAAACAATATGAACATAACATATGAAGAGTATATGCCAATACACTATTACAAATATGTTCTATGGACACAGTCACCGACACAACTGCATTGACTGCAAATATCCATGACAGAATTACACAGACAGCTTTCATTTTGCAAATATTTATTACATTCCGATGTATTGCCAAAAGGATTCAAGGACTAACAGTACCTGCATGCTATACAGGAAGCATTTAATAGTGCCTTAATGAATCAACCTGCAATTACCATAGAATGAGTCCACTAAGGGATAGGTGTTCACATAGGGAAAGAACACCCACACACATATAGAAGTTGTATAAAAGGGGTTCCTAAACACCTGCATGTGCTATGTACACCCACCAACATCTACCCCACAACCAAAATAATTACATCAATACATACTGTCATACCATAATCAATTATGCAACCACTGTACAACATCTGCTGAAACCTTAACATACCTGGACACAGACACACTAACATAACCCTATGTGAAATAGTTGCCATTATACAATTGAACAGCTGCTGATGTAACAGGGTTTGTATGAACTAATCCTGTTTCAGAGGGTTGAAAGGTTACATTACAAGAAGTTTTTACAGTACTGACTATTAGCACAGTATGATACACACACACAAACTAAAAACTAAATATAAGGTAAGCACAACACTGTAAATCCCCTATATATATAGCTATGCAGTCAGCAGTCTGTAAGTCAAACAACCTGGCCAACATATGCAGATGCAGAGTACAGGGTACAGACTAACCTGCACAAGTAGCAATCAGAAATATAACATGAAGCAGTACTCACATTTAGACCAACTCCTCTACACACACCACATTGTTGCAATAGATTCCAAACAAAATGTCCCAGCTGTCTTCCTCAAAAGTAAGGCTGTAGCCATGGTGTTGGCTAAGGCAGTAGCAGTGCAGCTGATGTGCATATAATTAGCTACTTAGGAACACCAATTGGTCATCGGGATAGCACATGCTACTGATCTGTAACTATAAAAGTTTGCCTTGTCACACATTCAAACCATCTGTATCTACCTGTAGGACAGTACAAAACACTGAAAGATTAACTGAAAATGAGTATTACACTAGTTAATAACACATCCGATTACTAAAACAGTATGTATAACATGTAGTATGTATGTCTGTGTATGTAGTATCTGTACTGTAAGAATTACAGTGTAATCAATGCATATAGTGGAAATAGCTATCTTGTAGCAATGTATTGTTGAGCAGTAGTAATGCTTGTAGTATTCTATGTGTACTGCTGTGTAGGTCTCACCGGCTCTATGTGTGTACTGCTGTGGGTCCTGCACACACATACACCTGTCATTGTCAGGATTGGTCCAACAAGTATGTGCTATAACAGAGTATAGTATATGTTATTGTATGGGTGTATAAGTAAGATGAACATGTTAAAGGTGGGCTTATCATGCAAATATGGTGTGCATTGTGGGATATTGTGCCAATAACTGTGTAATGTACAGTATTCTAGGCAGATCTGTATTCTATTCTACATAGCGGTTCTGTTATGTTATGCAAACAGTAGTTATATCTATTGGCAATTACAATACTCAATGACAGGATACATAGCATTAGTATTCATCTGACAGGTTAGCAGAATGATAGCAAAGATAATTGGAAGAGCCAGGTAACTATCCATGCACATAACACATGTAATATCCACCTCTCTACTATCATTTGCAAGCAATAACAACTGTGCATGTTTACATGTTATGCAAATGTGTAGTGACCCTTGTTACAGGGCTGGGCCAAATGGCTATGTCTGGTTGAACTACCAGGTTTGCTAACAGCCACCTGCACATACTGTATGTGTGCACAGCACTGGTAATGAAACATGTTGCATATCATCTTTAACTCCAGTGTAACATCTGCAGTAGGAGTGTAAGATGTAGGAGACAGCTGCCCATGTGTAATAGCCACATCATAGGTGATGGCTCACTCTATCTGATTATATCCTGATCATGTTGATAGTGGCATCAGAGCCTATTGATACATGACTCTGTTTGGGGAGTGGGTGTCTGTGCCCAACAGAGCTCATGGTCCTGGTGGATATGTGAGTATATACCCAGAGAAGGAAGCAGACCTGTAGACACTTGCATCATCTGTAATCAACTAACAAGATGTGATGTGCTCTTCAGAGGAGGATTGCTGCTCATAGCCAGTGTTGTCACCTCCATAACACAAATATTTACATGTGAGCATCACTGTCTAAAACATCTTCATAGGCAATACATAAACTACAGTACTTGATACTTGTAGTACTGAATGCTCATACAGGTATGTCCACTAGTCAGCTACTGGTGTTTCCTAATGTCAGCTTTGTGTATGTGGCCATTTACACTGACAGACCCACCTAACACCATGCCCCACACATTGTCTGGGATGCAGCTACAGGGGTAAGCTGGAAGGCAGCCCAGTCTACAGCCATGACTGGACTGGACAGTCATGAGGTGTCTCATCAACACACCAGAACACAGTGAGGACACCCACACACATTACCGGAAATCACACACATTCACAGACGTGTCTAAGTATCTGGCCAAACAAGTGACCCCCCCCCAAACAGGAAGAGATAGACACAGAAATACACAAACTGTATGACATAGTTTGTATAATTGTGCCTCACCTCTGAACACATGACTAGAAAGATGCCCAACAGTACTCATTTGTGAATGCAAACTCTAGCACTATGTTACACACTGACTTATACGAGGGCATACATACTGTCAGCTGCCTGTCTGCCATGATTAGCCACATACTCATACACTCAGACCACCTTTTGAACTATACACATGGCTCTGGCATATTCCATGTTGTTTTGCAGGACATGTGATGCAGTAGCCTGGACTGCATGGAAACACATGTAGGAACTGTCAGATCTTGTAGCCCAAGCAGGTATGTCCCAAGGCCTGGGTAGCATTCTGCCATTGGCCAGAATGATACTGCAGTACAGGAACAAAAGGACTGTATTCCACAACTGTCTAGTGTAGTGGTGCATGTCACAGGGTATCCAGTATCTGTCATCCTGGGATAACATGGTTGATAGACCATGATGCTTTGCCAGACAGGGCCTGCACCTGTCACCCCTGGGAATCTGGATACAGGCTCATGCTTCCCTTATAGTGCCTTCATCATGCATGGTTCATGTGAGGGTCCACTGCTGTTACAGGGACAGCCAAGCAATAAACTACGGGTCACGCTACACAATGATACATGTCAGAAACACTATAGGGACACACATATGTCAATCCCTAACATGGAGAACATATCTGTGCAGTGGCTGAGACATGTTTCAACACTTCAGAGAGCACACCTGCATGACCATGTTATAACACATACCTCACCTTTTGCCCATTATGCTTTATTGGAACACACGGGCTGCAGGTGTGTCAATATTCCTGAAGGATTTGTACACTCCCACGCTAATTGCACTTGCATAACATCAGATGCATTATGCTAAGCAACTACCTTTGTGCCAAATTGCACCTTGAGACAGATCACCCACCAGGCCGCGGACTTCCCAACTGTCATAATGTGCTGTAATAGAGAAGATTATGTCTGAGACCGAACCATAATATTGGCTACTCTCAACTATTCCATTATGAACTGAGAAGACTCCTCATGTACCAACACCTGCGTTCAATGATGTTGAATTCCATCAACCCCACTGACCTGGATCACAGTTGTCACACAAACAGGGCTAACAGTATGCTACACATAGTTAGTCTCCAATGCCAATGTTATGTTTCCTAAGAGCAGAGTGGTGAGTGCCATGGCACCCATGCAGATAGACAATGCATGTGCAAATGCTGAATCCTACACAAATGAACCTTAAGCAGTCACATATGTGCAGTGATTGTGCCATTGAAATAGAACCAGGAGTCAACCCAACACAAACAAGTAGGCAAACTGGTGGTACCATGCTTTAAACTGTACCACAGAAGGTAGTAACTTTTGCAAGAGTGAACACACATGAGTGTAGGTGATCCCTGGCCAGCCTCAGTAAGATGCAGATACACCATATAAAACCACGCAAAGCTACTGTGAAACCAATCAGCCACATATTATGAGGCCAAGCACAGAGCATTCTATAGCTGTGTCATTAATCTTAATGGCAATGACAAGACCTACCGTGCTGCACAGCACTATGGCATGGGAAGTACTGCACCTACAGAAATAGCACCCATTCATCCAGATAGGGTCTTGGAGAACCTAAACCCACTCCCACCTCCCCCACCCCCAACAGGAACACTTAGTAATATATCCATGTACACTACAGGGCCCCTGTACTAATGACTATGCAGGTACAAGCTGCACTCTCTAATGTCATACATACAGCTTTCATGGGACCTGTCAACATCCCAGGGTGTATACTACACAAATGTAAGAACATTCAGCTATCCACATACACATCATGTTCAATCATCACTCCATGTCAGGCTGTGTACACACCGAATGGTGCACAGCAACAGTTATCATACCCCACAAAGGGGGAGACACCATTGATAATGGGACATAGTACACAACTACCCTGCTGAGTCTGGTCAGTACGGCCATGTACCATGGTTAATGTAATTGATGTACTTGGTACTGATGTAGATGACAGTAGGGTTGATTCACACTGCATATCATGACCTTGCCAGGTCGTAGGAGACCATCACCCATACTGTGTTACAGCTACACTCAGTAAACTATGTGTATATTCCTATGTCACAGGAGTGGTTGGCAACTGGACTGCTGGCAGAACCCACACTACAGAAGGTGTCTGATAAATATATGCACATCAAACCAGTGCCAGCCACAGTAATGCAGGGGTCATTCCTGGTACTCCCCCTCTTTGTTATCTATACCATACAGACTAACACAGAAGGCATCAGCCTATTGATGTCTGCAAATGACTATAAACTAGGAGCAATAGTCAACTCATTGTGTGCTGCGTTCAACATACAGAAGGGCCTTAGTGTGTCAGATGTGTGGTGTGTGATGTATGGCCACAATCTGACAGCTAACTATTGCATTGTCATCCCTTATGTTACAAACCCTGTACCCATTAGCTACCACCTAGGCAGTGGTCAACATAATGGCAACTGTGTGTAAAGGGATGCAGCTGGACAGTACTTCCCTTTGATAGTTACATCACTACAAAAGACAGGTAGTGGTATGTGGCACCCCTAATCATGACAGGGTGCCATCCAGGAATATAGAGAGATAACTGCTCAGCCATACTCACCACCCATGTGACCCATAATAGATCACATATTTCCTTTAAGGGTTATTGCCCATGTGTAGATGGCCTAAACTGCTCTTCACAATCCCTAGCTGCACTATGTAGCATGCAGCCTACCTTGAATAAAGCCATGTCCAACCCAGAGGTGTTGGACATGCTACACGTAACACATCCTGATCCCAAATAAAGACATACGTCATGGACATCCACCTTTCTAGTACAAGAATCACAACATGCCTGACAGATCCCTGTCCCCATACACTTAACATACTCTTGCCAAACTATGCATCCTTGTCCAGCGAAGCTGCACATCGCCCTCTCTGTGACATGGTGTGATGACCGCATGCCAAATATATCAGTAACCATGTGTATCAGTTCTGTGGCACTGCTTGAACTGGCCCCTAAAACTTACCTGTCTGTTACATACAGCTAGGTAACCTGTCTGCCTAGGCTCATAAATGGCCCAGGGCATATAGCCTACTAGATCACTATGACCATACATGCCATAGCTGATATCCAACCCTGAAAATACCATCAGGCTAGCTATTGTCCCATGTGTTACACATGTGCAACACAGGCAATACATGGCAGGATGCTACACAGCTGTACAGTGCCATGTAGATGTATAGGGCAAAACACATACATGCTTGCAAGTCTGCGGGGTTACAGGTCATGTCCCTAATGGCTATGTATGACTATATATGTGGCATATACACAGCATTAAGGTCGATTGCATTATTGTGAACACATCCAGGCATGTGCTGATAAGTAAAGACACCACTACAGGCAAACAGACATGCCCACGTCATGACAACATCCACATGGTGTATGAGCAATGTCATCACATGACACACACATATATGGCGATAACATCACATCACCAGTAGGTGTCAAATGTGTGTGACTTATACATGTCAGTGGTGTTAGTGTCATGTAGATCTACAAAGACATATTTGTAATCTTAATAAATGTGATACACATGTATGTACAGCTGTACCACTGTACTTCTCTGTGAGTTACTGTGACCTGTCTCCATTGTTATGTCTTCCAGGTATGTCACATAGCAGACTGCCGTCATACAGCCACTTGGAGGTCCTCATCCCATACCTTCTCGACAACTACACAATGCTCTTCAGCCATGAGCCACAGGATGCACAGCAGCGGGATGCCCTGTGGGAGGAAATCTGCAGGAAGGTAAATGATGTTGGGGTCACAATCACACCTATCAGCAGGTGCACCTACACTGCACTGACCTGATAAAATGGCCGAAACAGCGTGCTAATGTAATCGCCAGGGAACAAGGTGCAACAGGTGGGAGGCCACTCACCCAGCCCCATTCACACGTACCGAGGAGCTACTGGCCAACCTGGGGACACCTGCAGACCTCCATCTACAAGCTTTAGCTGGTATTGTGGAGGTGGGTATCTCTCAACCACCGAGCTTGGAGATGCCTGGTAGGTCACTACTGCACATAAAACACAACCATATATCACATAGTTACATGTGTTGCTGTACAATATGTAATGTAACATCATATGCAAGGCATATATGCACACATGCCACATACTATAGTCTGCTACTGTATGTATGCACAGATGTGCATACTCCATAGTATAGTGTATTGTACTGGCTTATGTGCTAACATAGACACTGCACCCTGTAGCTGCCACACAGGTGCGGATAATGATCTTACTGCTGTGACACTCCTGTTTAGGTACCTCTGGCATTTTGCAGCAACAGCAGCCTGTGTCAGGTGAGATTGCTATTATTTACCAGGCTTGATAATGCATGGAACATATTAATTGCATGCTATCTGCCATAACACACGTACACATAATGTATGGTGGTCCTGGTAATGGACACTGATCAGACCTGCAATGTATCACACTGTTTACCTATGTGAAACAAATGAAGACTATATGAAACACCTACACTAAACCTTCCAAACTGTCATTGCCAGATGTGTGGACAACAGTGAATACAATGGTGGAGGTGTGTTCCACTGTAGGGACAGGTACTACATAGCAGCATTACACCTGTTGGGAATATGAACAGTACTGTACAGAGAGCATATGTGTGCACACACACTAAATGTGTTGGAGCTGGAGTATGACTGGCCCACAGGATACACCCTTGTGGAGTATACCCTTGCTATGAATGTCACACAATGTCATGTGCTATCAGACATGTCCATGACATGTAGTGGGCTGACTGCAATACTGCTCAACTATCCTGCAAAACATGTCTCACATCCCATACATACTACCCTTTGTCTGCATAACCCTGTGCTCAG
This sequence comes from Protopterus annectens, assembly GCF_019279795.1. Lineage (NCBI taxonomy): Eukaryota > Metazoa > Chordata > Ceratodontiformes > Protopteridae > Protopterus > Protopterus annectens. Next base: position 261,192,803 of record NC_056726.1, on the reverse strand, counting down.
TGGTGCATATGACATCTATGGGTGTATGTCATATGGGATAACAGTGACATGTGAAATAAGATGGCCATCACAACCACTGGACTGCACATGTGTACACATGGCCATGGAGGATGGCCAGAGACATGAAGTGAAACACACAGTAGAAGTGATGTACATGTGTGTATGCCCTGTTGTACATTGGCTCAACACAATACAACTATGGCCTTTGTGTAATGGTGATATTGCAGATGTGAAACACTAAACATCATACAGGCCTGTGCACAGCTTGTGTAGGCATAACATGAAACCACTACATAACATGTCTTGATCATCTGGAGTGTGTCATGACATGGAAGCATTCACCTATACAGTATCTAAATACAGACAAGTTATACCAGACACACACAGACAGACACACAGACAGAGACAGACACACACACAGACACAGACAGACAGACACAGACAGATAGACAGGGACACACACAGACAGACTGACAGGGACACACAGACAAACAGACAGAGACACACAGAAAGACAGAGACACACAGGCACACACAGACACATACAGACACACACGTTACATGCAGGTGATATGGCAGATGGCATTCAGCTTAGACAATTATAGTTTCAGCTTACTTGTAAGTTAGCCTTGTGTGGGCATAGTTGCCAGGTATCAGTAATATGGTTGCAAATGTGCAGGGGTGTCATCCGTATACCTTTCTGTGACCTGTGTCACACATTCCACATTAGGGTTTATTGTGTATACACCTCAGTGATGTGGGTCACATTCCACATTAGATATGTATTGTATGTGAACATAGTCATGGCTATGAACTGTGTCAGTAGCTCACACTGTATAGCAATTGTGAAGCCACATGATGCCCTGCAATGGCTATGCACATCAGCTCAATGTGCAGTATGTCCCTGCATATTTGTAGGGTGGACAGACAACATTGCATCGGCTGAAGGCCCATGTTAGTATAACACGTCCCTGCATTGGGACACCATTATAGTACTGTAGATTTGAAAGGACATCATTGTGTTACACATGTATGCATGCCATTCAACACGTCAGCAGAAGACATGTCATAATCCATGTGACTGGCAAGGTCATACGCCACACAGCCGGCTGGTGTACTGTAAACCTGTGCTGGTCTGTGGCATCATTGCAAAGTAGGGACAGCCATGTCAAACATGTGTGTACAGCCACATGCACAATGTCTGCACTCAGCTCAGGGGTAGGTGGAATAATGTTGAACAGACATGCACTGCTTTGGGGGTGATATGCAAGCTAGAGCTCAGGCAAACATAGTATGCAATTGACATACCCTGCTGCTCATGTCCTCACACATAGGGGTGGTGGCCAACTCAAAGCATCAGTGGCAGATGTACAAAGGTCAGTGATGGTCTGTTAGCATGTGGTGTATGTTGCACACACCATGACAGTGCAGTGCCACGGTGCAAAGTGCATGCATTGTGTTGTAGTTATGGGGCATAGGCTACTAACACAAATAGTGCAATACAGGTATGTATGCTAACCACCACTATAATTATGTAAGGTGCATGCCGTCTGCTATACCACATGCATGCTGTTGTGTGCAACTCAGGGATGTATGATAACTACCACTATAATTCCCTAAGCTGAAACTATAATTGTCTACGCTGAATGCCATCTGCCATATCACCTGCATGTAACGTGTGTGTCTGTGTGTGCCTGTGTGTCTCTGTCTGTCTGTGTGTCTCTGTCTGTTTGTCTGTGTGTCCCTGTCAGTCTGTCTGTGTGTGTCCTTGTCTATCTGTCTGTGTCTGTCTGTGTGTGTGTCTGTCTCTGTCTGTGTGTCTGTCTGTGTGTGTCTGGTATAACTTGTAATGTACCATTCTTGTCTTCCCCTCACAGGTGTTGATGTAAGTGCATTGCCCTCCTGCTGTCCACCTGATGTTAGTGTCCCCATAGACTCTAGCAGGGTTGTCAGGGGCTGAATCTGTGCCATTGGTTGTCATTCCACCTATCTCCCCCTCATCCTTGCATACAGTTACCCTGCCTGCACATACCCCATCACCACCGGCCATAGAGGAAGGACAGTTGGCAGGTGGTAGCATGGAACAGGGAAGTGTGGTGACTATGGAAGGTGTGCCTGCACACCATGATCCCAGTCAACAGACTGGTGATGTCCCACACAGGCATATGCCCAGCACTGCTCGTAGGAGGACCACTGGCCAACATGCCCCTGCGAGACCAAGCACATCAGCTGGAGTCACCAGACACATGTTTTGGGCTTTAATGGAGGCACAAGCACATGCTGAATGGCACAACAGAGATGGTCTGCGGCTTTAGAGGGCTGCTGTCCATTCATTAACTGACAACTTCCAGGCACTTGCAAATGCTCACCATCATCTTGCAGATGTTTTGGATAGATGATTGGGTGACATGGTGGAAGTCCTTGACCATGGCATGTCAATCCTCGAGCGTGGAATGTCTGTGCTGGAACATCTGGTGGGAGTGAGGCATCAGGCACGTGGACGTAGGCCAGCTACATCACCTGTTGAAGGTCTACATGAACATGCTACTGCACATGCCTGGTCCCATAGTGAAAGTAGCAACAGCAGTGCTGCTGGTGCTGTGCAGTCCACACCAGGACACAGCAGGCCACGTGCACGTGCACGTGGTCCTGGATGGTCCCAACAGGGACACAATTCCAGTGGACATGTGTTATCAGACAGTACCCAATCTGGACCTCTGCCTGGTAGTGCCAATGCAACCTCTAGCAGGTGCAGGTCACATGGCCATGGCCAGACACCGTGAACTGTGACACCTGCCTTGTACAGTTTGCAGCTGTCAATATTACCCCTGTGTAGGCCAGCCAAATGCCAGACATGTGTGCATGCATACAGGTCTGGCATGTGGCTGGCATGTGGCATGTGGCATGCATACACTCACACTGGAAGCAAATGTAGGGCACCTCAACACACACATGCATAACATCCACACACACCCAATGATATCACAGGCCCTAACACACTCACATGATGTCATCCAATGGCACAGCCTAGGCCTCTGGCAAACATTATCACCCTGTGCATATGATGATGCCTCTGCCACATCTCTGTCATCCACACCATCGGTGCCGGGACGTGTTCATATGGTCTGATGCACAGGGTGAACATACTAGATAGACAATTGTAGATTAATATTGTTAAGTAGTATTGACAGGCAGCAGACATAAAATGTATTGCAGTTTTAGAATGCATTTTGTGCGTTTGACAGCATGTATCATGTGTAAGAACACTAACAGCATGTTGATCTTGACATTCTGCCTTCCTCTTTCAGGTGTAGTTGCATGTGCCGGGGGATGTTGGTGTTTGTGGGAGTCCCATATGTACATGATGACTACCCACAGGCTAGTATGACAATACCTGCATGCACTTTGTAGCTTCCACATCTCAGTTATATTCACCCATGTTTCAATTATATTTACTGTTCTAATGATCCAAGAGTATGATAGCTGTGTAGTAAGCTAACGTGTTCAGAGCCGTCACATCCATAGTGGGTGACATCACGGGTATAGTTACCTGGAGCACAGAGTGGGTAAAAGAGTGGTATGCTGGATGACAAGGGTAAAGGCCAGTGGAAATAGTGGCTTCTCATTGGGAAGCAGTAATACCCACTTCCATGACAGCATGCAAACACAGACACACCCACACACTCAGAGATTCCAGACACAGTAACACACACTCTGGCACATACACACACACACACACACACACACACACACACACACACACACACACACACACACACACACACACACGCACACAGTTGCCAGTGTTTGGATGAGAACCCCTGCCTATGTGCATATCATCATTATAGTACTACACAACTACAAGATGCATCACAGAGATTACACATGTATATGTATTTGGAATGGCCTAAGAACGAGGACATCGACAGGGATACTACAGTACAGTGAGTGTATGTGGGGAGGGGGGTCCATCAGTAGGCTATGTAACAACAGGTCACACCCCAGGGCATACATGTTAACAGGCAGTTAGTATGCCCGTCTATGATTGATGACATCAACAGGGATGCTAAACTGCTTTGAGTGGATGGGGGTAGGGGGCATTAACATTTTACTATGGTAAAATACAGCCTCACTCCAGGAACCGGACAGCCATACACACACACACACACACACACACACACACACACACGCACACACGCACACACACACACACACACACACACACACACACACACACACACACACACACACACACACACACACACACACACACACACACACACACACACACACACACACACACACACACACACACACCGGCATTCACAGAGATATACAGCTATGTCACACACATACAGGCACTTTACATGTGTGAGGTTTAACCACCTGCCTATGCCTTTCTTTCTACACTTCACTCTGTACTGGTGTCAACAACAGTGTTCAGGAGAGGGATAACATGTGGGATGTATTCCCAACCATACATGAAATATATGGACACACACCCACACGTGCCAGTACTGTGAATCAAACACCTGCCTATTTCATGATAGGTACTACAGCACTACAGCACTATCACATCTGGTACAATGCTTACTGACTCTTTCCTTTGACAACTGTGCTGATATATGCACAATATATGCACAGGGGAGGTATTACTGTTACAGGTGTCATGGGGTTTGCCTTCGGTGTCACCCTTACAGCATTCTACATTGTCTGTCTTCCACTTCAATTAACAAAACCTGACTTTAGCAGGTACACAGGTTATTGTAGGACTGGTTGTAACACACCAGTAAGCTGTCCTCAGTAATCATTCATCTGCAAAGAAGCCCCATCACTTAGTAGTCATGTCCAAACATCTGTCCATACCTCATTTATAGCTTACTGTACTTAGAGCATATCACCATATACAGTTGGCAATGTTGAGGCTGTATTACAACAGCATGATGTACTAAGACAACAGTCACCTTCAGACATCAGACACTGCACACACATGGAATCTACACAAACAGCAATACATTTACACATATGCGGTCTACATCAGTACGTGCACTAGCAGGTCAAGAGGATACATTCCACACCTTCCCCACGCCATGTGTAAAACATAGCCGAGCATTACACCATAATGGATGTTGTATTCATGTACTGGTAGGACACCACACTTTCACTGAGTAGCCAAGTGTGCATATATTACAACAGCACATATCAGCGTGACACATACAGCATTATTCCATGTCATGCTCTTACAAACTGTTACTTGACAGTGCCATGGTAAAGCCAGGGCACTGTAATGGTCAACAGTGAGCACATCATATATGCCACACACACCTCATGTGTACTGGAAGACTGTCAGTAATGTGCTCTGTTAGAGCTAGGCAGTACACTCATTCAAGCATGTGAGGTATGTGGCTTGTAAACATCTCACCCCAGCATGTACTGGCTATTGTAGTACTAAGGCTAATGCCCAGACAGCACACAGCATGCATGGCTTGCAATTGTTGACATGGGGTATATGTAGGAGCTGTGGCCACACATGGCTGTACATGTCATGAACATATCACCTGTGACTACTCAGGAACATATAGTGCAGAGCTGGATTTCCCTGAGTCTGTCAATTCAGGCCTTGTGTAGGTCCTATGGTCCTGTTATTTGGGTATGTTTGTAGGCATTGCATTAGGTGGACATGTCTAAAGGCATACATGCCACATGGGGTGTTGTATGATATGATAGGTGTCATGGGTGACCAGTAGAGAGGGGATATTACCTCTGTCAACATAGATATCAAACCTTATGTACTGTTAGCACACTATCTGCCATGTGCATGTGTGTAATGACTGTAGCCACCTGTATGTAGAAAGGTAAACGAAAGCTATGGTAATGTAATATATATTGTATGATTGTGGGATGTACATATCCAGGGCAGGTACGGATAGGTCATATCCAACCATGAGGGTGTTGTTTACTGGTGTACAGCAACAGTCAATCGTGTTAATGCTGACAACATCCAAGGGACCCTGGTATGTGTACAACTGAGCAGGTTACAAACAGTGGTATTATTGCATTGCATAACACATTATGCAGCTGTGTCTGTATATGGGTACATTGCACAGTTGATGTAGGCCTAGGTACAGTCCACCAATCGAGGGATATCTGGTGGTCTACCATACTATGTCATACCACATATGGATGTGTGTTGGTAGCCTGGAAACAAGGTGGTGGCCGTATATGAGGATACAACCTAGAATGCAGCATTTGCCACTGTCACCTGTACCTGCCTCATCTGTGATGCGTTATGTCAGAGTAGTGGTCTTTACATGTGAGTAGCCTTTATGAATATGTGTACACCATCACGTAGTATGGTCCATACCACTGTTATGGCCCACATGTCTGGATCTGAGTTATATGGTGGTAGTGCAATTGTGCACTACAGAGCCTTCAGCCAGGTGTTCATCACTGCACAGATGTTGGTATTCCCCATTGTAGGTTCTACATTGAGCAAATGGATTACTAAAGCCACACGTCTAGCACGGGTTAGCATAAGCATCCAATGCAATTGTCATGTAGGTGTCAGAATGTTACTTCTGTGTGTAGGACATTTGCCTTGGAATGCAGCTATATGGGTAAATGCGACCTAAGTATTATCCACACACACATGTAACATGGATGCATTTGCTCTGTGCTGAAGGCTTGTTGTTCGGTCATGACAGTCCAGAATGACAGACACTGGACAACCTCATAATAACAGCAGGACATTGACTCATTGTTTTGGTCTAACAGTTGCCACCCATACCATGACATCAATTCGCGTGGCATTAATGTGCTTGGTAGCAAATGCCCCATGTAAGGTGACGGACAGCAGCAGAACTTGTGTATATGACCAATGTGAGATATACTTAGGGTAGCATCCTGCTAATAATGACAACTACTACCAAAGCCTGGAGAGGTCATCTTGCCACCTGCACCTCAGTATCATTATACAAGGTGGCTCACACATTATGCTTGCACATGCCACTGTTCCACGTATAATGTCACTATCCACAACCTGCTATCAATGTATGCCTTTCAGGGCAGCAAGGTGTGTGACACATGTTGTAGGTTGCATCCACCTGTGCGACCCAGGCAACCTATTGTCTGTCACGTCCACATATGCTTGAATGTGTATACGTAACATATATATGTCAGTACTTCATGTACATGCATGCATGTGTATCACACAGCACAGACACAGATATATCACTTACAGGTATCAGGTAGTAAACCAGTATGATGTGCATATATACTGACAGGTAAGATGTACCTAATTGTAAACCTGTGTGTTTACAATAGGAGTCCATTACAACATGTTCTGTACATGTAAGTGTTTGAGCATGCACACTGTGGCCTTCAGTGGTTAGAATCGGAGTGCATCCCAAACAGCCCTGTACTACTAAGTGTATGAGCATGCCCACTGTAACCCTGTATAGTGATAGTAGTTGTGCATTCCGCAGATGGCCATACTCCAGTTCAGGTTCCTGTTGTGCTACAACTATACCTCTCAGGCCTACCTGCGGATGGTGTGTCTTGTTTGTGCATACAGGTTGTAATGGACACCTACTTTAAACACACAGGTCTACAGCTATGTACTTCATGACTGTCAGTCTCCCTGTTGTTGTCCTCAATTGTAGAAGGGCAGTCTGACTGCCTTGGGATGTGTAATGTCTGTGGTGCATCTCGTAACTGCATAGTACTGTAAGAGTGATCCTTAGATAGACAGGAGTTCTGATCCCACCACTGGCAACTGTGTGCATGTGTTTGTGTGTGTGTCAGCAAATGGCTGAGTGTGTGTGTGTGTGTGTGTGTGTGTCTCAGCAAATGCCTGAGTGTGTTTGTCAGCATAGGCTGAGTGTGGTTGTATTTCTGTCTGCATCCTGTCTTGGCAGTAGGTTTCTGTGCCTTCCAAAGAGATACCTCCTTTTGCACTGGCCTTTATCCATGTCAACCGCTTTACCTCTCTCTTCCCCCCTCCCCACTGCAAGTAATCGGTCCTGTGATTTCACCTAGCTCAGACATGGAATCAGTAAGTGTAATTGTATGTGTTCTGTGGCACATACCCCAACTGCATACCACTGTACTAGTTACCTTTACATAGGCAAGACGTGTATGCACAATACTGGCAAGTGTATGCCTGTTTGTGTGTGTGACTACCCTGTAGCCAGACATACACACGTGTAATGTCTTTTTGCACACCATGGTAGCCATCTGTGGTGACCAGTGTCTACAAAGTATTACATAGTTAGGAATGGTAAACAATGCACAGTCAAGCATGACTACAGTTGGGTATGTTATTTTCCTGTGCCACTGTCGAGCAATGACACAGAAGTGGTCACTGAGGTGTAGGTCCATACCCATCATTCCGCCACCCTAACTCCACAATCCCCGGGGTAGATTACATTACCCATCATTCCCCACCCCAAACTCCACATACACAACCAGCCCTTCTCTAGTGAACTGCTTATGATTTAAATGTTATAACACAAGAGATGCCTCTGTTTTGTGTACACGTCAGTTCCTTTGGAACCCTTCTGTGTCACAAAGTGCATTCAGATGTGTGTGTGTGTGTGTGTGTGTGTGTGTGTGTGTGTGTGTGTATGTATATATATATATATATATATATATATATATATATATATATATGTGTGTGTGTGTGTGTGTGTGGCTATGGCTGTGTCTTGTTTATGTATATATATATATATATATATATATATATATATATATATATATATCTATGTGTGTATATATATATATATATATATATATATATATATATATATATATATATATATATATATACATATACATATGTGTGTGTACACATCCCGTAGGTGCATATATATATATATATATATATATATATATATATATATATATATATATATATATATATATGTAGGTATGACAGTTGTACAGATGTAGACTTGTCTTTGTTGTTTCACAGAGTACAGTACATTCAAGTGTACTGTACATATGTACACAAAGGGACTGTCCCATTTGTTTTCAGTACTGTGGAGTACCTGTAGTAGGATGTGCATTATAGACTCCATGCAACATGTGTACAACCCCTTAGTGGTATGTCTAGTGACCTCAGTGTGCATGGTCCAGGGTTCGAGACCTGCGAGCCTTGTTGATACTGTCAATTAGTACTGCATAAGACACTTGTAAGCAGGTGTAATTGCGTTTTTATGACAGTAAGCAGCGGGTACACGCAGGTAACAGATGTGTACAACCCACGGTACACTTGGAATGCCCTTCTTTGGCAAGCCTGCTGATGTCACCCACCTACGTATACACCTCTGGGACTACTGTAACCCAGAATTCTCCATAGCGCGTGCTGTAACTGCGTATTGCTGTCACATCATAAACTAGTTAGGTAAGGGTTCTATTCCAAAAGAGACCACTTGTGTGTGTGACTCTGTCTGCCTGAGACAGGAACAATGCTTTTTAGAGTATGCACACTCTTTACGATTCACATGACCACCTTTGCCAATCCTGCTGATGTCACCCACCTAGCAATACAGCTCTAGGACCGCTTTAACCCTGTATTCTCTGGAGCGTATTCTGTAACTGCATATTGCTGGAGTGTGATAAACTAGTTAGGTAGGGGTTCTAGTCCAAGAGAGACCAACTGTGTGTGTGTGTGTCTCTGTCTGCCTGAAACAGGAACTATGCTTTTTAGAGTATGCACACTCTTTACAATTCACATGACCACCTTTGGCAATCATGCTGATGTCACCCACCTAGACATACACTTCTGGGACTACTGTAACCCATTAATCTCCATAGCAGGTACTGTAACTGAGTAATGCTGTAGTGTGATACATTAGTTAGGTAGGGGTCCTATTCCAGGACATAGCAGGTGTGTGTGTGTGTGTGTGTGTGTGTGTGTGTGTGTGTGTGTGTGTGTGTGTGTGTGTGTGTGTGTGTGTGTGTGTGTGTGTTTGACTGTCAGAGTCTGTGTGGAGGTGGCTGTGAGTGTCTAACCATTGGACATGTTGGGGAGCGGATTTTGTAGTTTTCCTATATGGTGTCCATCTTATATGTCACAATGTCCACCTTACAAGGAGTACAGATGTCAGTCAGCCAAGGGACTGCATTGGCAAGCCATACCCCTACATCTGGCAAAAGGCCCGGCGAACAAAGTATGCAACCCTACTATTAACCGGAATACGTCCTAAACCCATGTGTCAAACACACTTGCCTAGAATATCCCATTATGTTGTTAGTACCCTGCACATTGATGAAGGATAGTAGGCATGGTGTGATTGCAGTGGGTTGCAGAGGGCATGGCACCCTGTACAGCACTACAATAGGCACATAATTGCGGACAATGTGCCTTCACTATGTTCCCCACTGGATGCCTGCAACATATGTGGTGCCATCAAATGTGATCCACAGAGGCCATACAATGCCTTACACATTTTCCCTGTATGGACCGATGCCACTGACACCAGGGAATACCTGTATCATGCTATCAATGCAGGTGCAGGGTCAACCTGCTGACTATAAGCAAGTTCTGCCACACCAGGCCAGTATTGGCATATCGGAGGATAACAGTCTGTGTACACAACATGTGCCAGCCAAACCAGGTACACCTGTACATGTCACTGTACATTATTGTGTTAATACACATCCCAGGCAATGTCCATGTCAAGGACTATCAAACACAGACATGGCATGCATTGCAAAGCTATGGACATACACAATGGTAACTAGGATGTCAGGACAGTTCATGCAATACCCATCTGTGTGGGACATTACAGACACTACACCCCTGTACCATACTGCACACCACTGTCGGGTGGCATGATGCCAAGGATTACCCCTCACCCAACCATGTACAGCCATCTTGCACAGCCAACCACTACACACCCATGAAGCAATGCACACATGCATGGCAGTACTGGCACCTTGTGTCTGTGTGTGGGGTATGATGCTCCCAGCCACAGTCACTCCCAGTATAACTCCCATTGGCATACCGACAGATGTCAAAAACGCTCACATGCCCTAGCCCATAGAACCTCTGGATATCCCCTGTGGTGCATGTAGTACCTGTGCATTACTGCAGTGTGGCAAACTAAGTGGTTTGGGAGTGTATTTGTGGGCCTGGCAAAGAGTGTCAATGTGAGTCCATTAGAGAGTGTGGTTGTATTGACAATGACATCCGTTCATGTGGATAGCCATGTGTGCTACACCTAATATCTGTCTACTATATCTCTTTTGCAGATGTTGCACACCAACACACATATATGTTCTTACAGCACACCAACATGTCAGCTTTGTGGCACATGGATTAACTGCATGCACTTGTAATAGTAATGACTAGTCAGTCAAGGAAGTGAACCCCTGTACTGGTAGGTGTGTGACAGACGATGCTTAGGTTTTAGTCTACAAGTCCTTCTGTGATGTACTTTGCCTCTGTCTGTCCCTCCCCCACACTCTCTGGTGGATGTGGAGGTGTACACCTGCTCAGCAGCAGCTTGTGTATTGTAAGTGATGATCATGTTCGGGTGATGGCCTCTGCACCTATTGCAGCCCTCCTCTAGTTGATTGCATGTGGAACAGCTGTGATGATGTTCCCATCACCATTCGCATGAAAAACACAGTACAATATCTAGGAACGTCATGTTGGTGTTTGCCCATGACAGTCGCTGTGAGTGGTACCTGGATCTGGTGTTTGGTAAACGGCATCACGGATGATATCTGGATGTTCCTCAAACAACATACACAGTGGGAAATAGCCTAAAGACAGGAGGGTGATATGCCAGACATGACTACAGCATGTAAGTGTAGCTATGCTTCATTGAGACAACTGCCTGTTTAACAAGGTGTGTGTGGTAATGGCTATTCTGCATGTTTTAAAACTGCAAGATAGTGCTGTGTTTGTGAGGGACCTCCATCTGTAGGGCCATCCGTGGACTGGTCTGTGTGTGGAACCATTTGTTTTCTGTGTTACTCGCTGAACACACATCTGTGAACAGCAGGAGCATAGTGTGAGGATTGCAGCCAGTACATGGTGATAGTGATGAGTTACTGCCATTGCATCCCTGACTGGGCATATGTCACATGAAACAGTGGTATGACGGACACTGTCTGGGGTTCTCAGTGACATGCCAATAATGGGCCACTGTTCATAGCTGCAATCACAAGTCTTCTACATGTTGTACAGATGCCATGCAGTATATATGCATGCATTGTGCTCTCTCTGCTAATGTATACCATCTGTTGTGTTGGGTTGATAGTCATATCTATGCATGCTGTTGTAAGTAATCCTGAATGCTGTTGACTATTACTTAGCCATATCTGTGTCTAAACTGCAACACCATAGGCTGTATGGGTTTGGAGGTCCCGGCAGAACCTCCTGTCCCACTTCAGCTGGCCATGGCACCAGGCACCAGCACATCTGGGGCCCAGCCTTGGACCTCCACCTCTGTTGGCTCTGCACTGCCTTCTGGTGGTACCGCCACTGAGGATGGGGCTTGTCCCCCCTGGGAGCAGGTCCAGAAAGGGACATGTCCGCTGTCGTACAGTCCCAGATGTGGTGCGTAGGGGGCTCAATAAGGGTTTTGGAGGTCAGATATGCCAGCTCAAGGGCAGAGTGTCACATTTACAGGGTGAGGCTGCCCCTCCTAGACAGTCCCCAGCACTGCCACCTTTGCAGCTGTTTTGGTGCAGTGGTGGCTGCCCATGACTGGGGACCTCCGTACCACTGTTACCATCTGGGGGCTCATGGGCTTGTGAATGCTGAACACCCCTCCCCATCCGAGGTGTATCCCCCCACACGTGTCATATACTGACCCTGTATGCTGTCTTGTCTGTCATCCTAACCTACCTATCCTCCACAAGCATACCTACTCTCCTTCCCCCACATCCCACTCTCACCCTATGGAATGAAAAGGCCAATCAGTTCCTAGAACAACAATTGCCCCATACATAGCTGTCCATTTCACACACGTTTCCACTGGATACATGTAACCCTTTTAATATGCATCACAACATACTCCAGTTGTCCTCACCCCTGTCTCTCAGGTGCACGATCCTAGTATGCACATGACTCCTGAATGTTCCAGGTACACATGACGTGGACGACCCCATTGTACACACAACACTACCAGTCTCTCTATGGTTACCCCATGTACACAGCACCTTGCAAGAGTACTGTTCTCACATAATGATTGGACAGGAACTGTTGTGATAATGTAAATAACATGCACAGAGTGATGTATATGGCCAATGTACAAATGTTTGCATGTATGACTGACACATGTCTGTCTGAGGGAGTCTTGATATTACATAGGACGACACCACTACATAATACAGGCATTGCTGGTGTTTCCCTTTTCATTCCTTTGTAATGCTTTGTTGTCACATCGGATGTTCCTGATATATCTATATATATGTATTTATCTATATGCTGGACATAAACACTCACACATACATCTATATGATGGAATACATTTCCTATACTGTCGAATGATTGTGCTGGTTGATATGTTTGTGATAAGGTCTGTTGTCTGTATATCTGTCATGGCTTAGTGGTAAATCACAATAGCTGCATGTGCAGGGTCCTGGTTTCAAGCCTTGCAGAGGCTATTTATTTTGTTGCTGGGCAGAACAAGGCCATTTGATACGGTGTGATTAAGGTACATTAAAGCAATTGTGAGTGAGTGTGTATGGGTTTGCATGGTGCTAAGCAATGCTAACCTCTGATTACAGTTTCTTACACTCAGTTAGCCTCTACATTGCTTTACCAGTGTAATACTCACATACTGACGGCTTTACAGGCTTACTCCCGCTTTCTCCCACACTTGCAAATGCACTGTATTTGGTGTTTGCATCTGACACGCACGCCCCTGCATGGGAGTGAAGACTACGATATTACCATATGAAGCCTATTACATCAGATTACATGCCTACAGTATCGGGAATGGCTGCCCATTAGGCGACAGCATACCGTTCGACTGTACGGAATCCACGGCCTGTCCAGAGTTTGATTCATATTATTGGTATGTTCCTCTTACAAGCTGCATCCGTCTGGCTAATACATGGGAACTGACACTCTTCAATACAAACAAGTAATTGGGTTTTGTAACCCACATCCTTCAGCTGAGTCATGCTACTGCATACCTAATATTCTATCATCTTTCTAAGGTTGTCAGTGGAATATGTGCTTTCTGTCCCTATCAGACTTCTCATACGATTGGGGAAATATACAAACTGAATCAGGGACACGGCATAACAACATTAGGGACACATTTAAAGTATTGGTGCTATCACCTTGACACATTGACAGACTCAGAACATATGAATTCATACACATTTTCTGAGGTAAATGATGTTTATAACTCTTAATTGTTGTTGTTATTCATTACATGTAATTCACCACCTTTCCTCCAAATGTCACTAGTTTTAGGGGGGATTAAGTGGGGCAGAGTTAAAAACTGAGTCAAAATCTGGGACGTCCCTGGAAATCACAGACAGTTCAGAGGTATGGTCCCTATTTGTTCCCCCAATGGTTTATGTCCTGTCCAGTGGATGTGCTCTTAGGGGTTGAGAGGTATGGGTGTCAGCTATGCCCATTTCGGAATATTGCTTACATCCCCGGGGCGGTCCTAATACGACTTTGCCAGCCAACACCTGCAGACCTAGGCCCACAATTGCATACCCATAGTTCCCCCACCTGCCACTCCTCTATAGCACTCATCCTTACTGTGGGTGCAGGTGGGGTATAAACACATCATTACAAACTGCCCACTCTCCCTGTGTCAGGACACATGTCGTACATTGTATCGACCTATGGGTTATCAGGCTTGCACAACCTACTGGTCCATGTACATCTACAGGCTTGTTTGATAAGTCATTACTGGGACTGCCTCCAATCATTAATTTTTGGTGTCCCACAAGGCACATCGATGTCTATTTTTTAAGATTAGACGTGGCAGGTCTCTCGCACTGGTAGTATCCTGCCAGTGGTCTGGGAAGCAGTGGTGTGTTTACCTTTATTGTGTGTCTGTATGTCTCACCAGCCTAGCTGGGGGTGGGGGGTTGATGCTACATGTTGCACGTTTGTTTATTGGACCCCTCACCCCCATATGCACGGTCTGTGAACATATGTTACTCGTAACTGCTGTATCATATCCTAGCTATATACATGTGTATATTTACAGTTATTTATATATATATATATATATATACATATATTTATTTATCATTACTATATACATATATATATTTGTATATGTATACATACATGTATATTTATATTTTGATATATATATATATATATATATATATATATATATATATATATATATATATATATATATATATATTACAACATATGGGTCTATGGGTGTCTGCACATGTATCTATTTATATGTGGGTATGTATCTGTATTCTGTCTCTGTTTGTATACATTTGTACTACAGAGAGGGAGAGGCTTATCTCAATGTCACTATGGGTAGATATACACACTCATACCTCTACATATATACGTCTACATCTGGTTATTCCGTTCCTTGCTATATAGATTACACTTTGCTGCAGTGGGACCCACATCAGCCAACACCTGCACACCTAGACCCATAAGTAGCTACCCATAGTTCCCCCAACTGCACCTCCTCAACAGCACCCATCCTTACTCTGGGTCGTGGTCTGTTCTGGACACAAAACTACATGCTGCCCACTCTCCACTTCACGGGACCCATTTCATACAATTGTCTCGGACCATGGGTCATCAGGTTTTCCCACCCTTGTTTTCCGAATATGTATACACCGCAGCCATAATGGCCGGTCTAGCACCTTCTTTTGGTCTTGGCAATTTTTGGGGTGTCCTGCAAGGGACGCTCCAGTCTGTGTTCCAAGATTAGAATTCATGGGTGCACTGTGTACCCCTCTGGTTGTATCCTGCCTGTGGTCAGGGGAGCAGTGGACTTTTTACATTGTTTGTGTGTATGTTTTCTGTGTCCGGCTGTGGTGGGGGTGGAAGGTCATGCTACGTGTTTCATGTTTCTTGCTTGGGCTCCTCACTTCCATTGGCATAGCTTGTGAACATATGTCATTCTTGTGTGCTGCTTCCTATCATAGCTGTATATTTGTGTATATCTACGCGCACACACACACACACACACACACACACAGACATATATATATATATATATATATATATATATATATATATATATATATATATATATATATATATATATATATATATATATATATATATAGATATGTGTGTGTGTGTGTGTGTGTGTGTGTGTGTGTGTGTGTGTCTGTAAAGCAATACATACCCCACGCAAATGCACTTACACATGCTTACTAGTGTTTATATATGCTTGACTTGCTTACTAGTGCCTTATTCATTATGACACTGACACTTCACTCCATTTATCTTTTAATTGATATTTTGCAGGTTATACAGAGGACAGATGTCGCAGTATGTTCATGTATGGATTACTGATGGTAAATGGTATGTGATACAGTGGGATTCAGTACAGGAATGTCTGTTCGTTAGGGGGTTGCTCTAACCAATACACTATTGCTGTGCTGCTTCATTTGCATATATACCCATATACCCGTGGCTCCTAGTTCCCCAAATACACACCCCAATGCCTCCCTAACACTGCTGTCATCCATTCTCCAGTCGGATTCACGGTGTATCCACACCACTACACATTGGCCACTCCTTACTCCTATAGACCCATCCCATCGATTGACTCACTCCACGTATCCTCAGAACTCCCAAATGTTTAGTCCACAAACACTGGTGACATGAGCGACCAAAAGAATACTATTCACAATTTTTGGGTTGTCCCACATGGGACACGCATGTGTTTATGTCAAGATTAGACTCTATACTTCATTACATCCTTACTCCCATTAACATGACACTACAATTAATTAATATGTATGACTATGTGGTAATGCACACGTTACACATGAGAGCCTAATTATGTACGTGTTCGGCGTATTTCTTTTACAAATAGACCGGTTTAGTCATTGGCATTGCCGTAGCAGGCAGATCACAGGAATGATTCCATGTGTGGGGAAGTCCTCACATTTGATTATTGTCAGCACATCACTGACTTCGGACGTTGTACACACTTCTGCATTTTAGCAGTTTCATCCCATCTCTCTTCTGCACAACCTATTATTCTATCTACTGTCAAGGTTTGTAAGGGCAAATTCATGTTATTTATGTCTGCAAATGGAATGAATGTGTTACAGAGAATGTACTTCTACATATTGATGTCTGCATGCGTGTATGCATATATACCTATAACGAACTTGCTGACCTCCACAGGGCAGTCCAATTGGAGCCAGCCCATCCAATCCTGGCATGCCTGGCTCCATAATTTCATACCCATAGTTCCTTCACCCCACCCATGTTCAAAATACATGCATACCTTCCATTGTCCACTTGTTATCGCAGCCATGACTCACCTCCACACATTGCCCTCTCCAGAGTGTTAGGGGCCCTACACGTATGTTGTCCCACCCCATGTATTCTTAGGCTCTCCCACCATTTAGTCCTTGAACATACCTGCCCTTGCTTGTGTAATGGTCGGAAGGCCAAATGGTCTATCTATTTTTGGGTAGTCCCACCAGGGACTACCCTCTGTGTGTAAAGTAGACTTAGCAAATCAACAATGTTATTCCCACTGGTAATATCCTGCCTGCAGTGGCGTGCCTGCTGGTAGCAGTGCTTTGCTCACTCCTGCCCAGCTGGATATGACATATGCTGACAGCGCTATATAATACAGGGGTTGCTGTTGAATCCCTTCTCATTCCTTTTGTATGCTTTATTGTTACGTCCTTCTTTCTTCATAGATATATATCTATCTAAAAAGGTCGGGATAGCGTTTTTTGTGCTACCCGCTGTATTACTACTGGTTAAATCAGTTTTTCTGTCTTTTGCCACGTGAATCTGCTGCGTGTCGCCTGTTAAATAATGAAGGGTTGTGTTTAGCGACTAAAACATCACTATTTAATCTGTATAAGAAGGTCAGAGTAGTGTTTTTATACACTCGGACCTAATTATATTGTAAGTCTTTGGCTGTTTAGCCTGGATCAGGGTAGCGTCTTAATCACTGAGAAAAGCCAAGGCTGATTAATGCATCTTTACAATTAATTTATCTGTATAAGAAGGTCAGGGAAGTGTTTTAAACACTCAGACCTAATTATATTGTAGGTCTTTGGCTATTTTGCCTGGGTCAGGGTAGCGTCTTAAACATTGAGAAAAGCTAAGGCTGTTTAATGAATCATGACAAACATGCATTTATTTTCTAAGTCTTTGGCTGTTTAATCCACCACTGTAGACTGAGTTCCCTCTCTAACGCCCTAACACGGAGTTAACTCATCTAGGAACTGCCTTAGTAAATTATCAAGGTAGCTGCCCTACTACTAAAAGCCACATAGCTGTTTTACGTTCCACTGTTGACCGAGTACCATTTAAGAGAGTCTGTAGACTGCATAGACTCAGGTCACTCTGTCTAAACTAGCTACAGAGGCTCCTGCGGTGAACTAGTTCATGTACGCCGGCTTCTACGCAGCTCTACTAGCTAGCCCTAATTCTATGAATTACCGGTCTTATTGTTAGACTTTCAAACCATATAAGGACTTCTTGGGCCACCTCGCTATTAAAGCTGTGAGTCTAACTCTCTAACAGGTAGTGAAAAGGTCCACATTTATGTACGATAAGCGGAGCGCTATACCTACAATCACTCCCTCCACAAGAACGCTGAACCTTTGTCTAGTGCACATGTGTATCTGGCCCTAGTGTAACAGATAATACGAACATTGGTACTCATTCATAACAAAAGAGCCCTAGCTGCAGGTTTTTGTAAAAGCATTTTATGTAGTTGTTTAGTGAATACATTAGCTATATAGGGATGTTGCAAGCTGAATATATAGAAATGTTGAAAGCTGTATAGTAGACTTACGGACCCTAGTGTACTCTCCCCTGCTATATTTGATTGAACATCTAGCATCACTTTTAAAATGAATGTATGACCACTGGTCATTTTGTATTATTCAACCTGCATATTCTAGCTGACCTGTAAACCCATTGATAAGCGGAATAGTTGAAATAACTGTCGTACAAACCCACTAGTAAATGCATTTTACCTTGCTCAAGCTTGCACAAACTTAATAAGCATATCAAGTTGAATAACAAATGTTTTCCTTGAAACTGTGATTATTTTATGCATTATCCTTTCTAGTACTTTGTTTAAAATGTTTGTTTTGTCCTAATACTCATACCTCCACTTTCTCTTCTCCCCTTCTGTTCCCAGTACTACCACCGACTGACCTGTACTAGGTCTTGGGTCTCACACCCTGTCTAGGACTGCTGCCTCCACCCCAAGCTAAGGATCATTACCAAACCTCTCTGGGATTCTTTCCCCTAAAGGACATAAGAAAGTACGTTTTATACTGTCTGTTACCTAAAGACACAACTGTTACTTTCACCCTATGTGTAACCTGTAAAACCCAAAGCCAGGATAGCCAGCAGCCAAACCCTTCCCCCTCACAACCAACAGAGCAACTACTCTCAATAACCTTCTAATCAACCCCTGTGTTAACCTGCCTAAACATTTAGACCTGCAAGCCCTGTGAATAGCCTCGGCTGCAGTACTATCTGTACCCACTAGGTGGCTCCCTCCTCCCAGGTCTTTTCCCCACTGCTACAATTCTACATTGTACTATTTTTCTCTCAAACAACCACTATACTTCCTACTTTGCTATCTGATAGACCCACTCCTACCCCACTACTCCTATATACTCTACAAAGTTTTACCTCCTTAAAAAACACATTCTCATATGTACAAAGTATTATCTCCTTGAAAAACTCACCTTAAACAATCAGCACTCCACTGATTGTTTTATCTGCTTTTTCTTCTTCTTTGGCTCTTCCCACTCCATTCGCCCTTCGGGCTCACTCCGCTCCCCTACCCTGCCCCCAATTGCCACCCGCCCCCACTGCTCCTACACTTATACTATCCTAACCACTCTCTTGACTAATTGACCACTCCTACTATCCACTCCCCAAATAATTGGCCACTCCTACTACACAGTCAAATCCAGTCCCACAGCATCTCCCATACACCCACCTCTCCTACTCCCAACTCTCCTACACTCTACCTCCTCTATAACCCCTCCCTCACTTATCTTAAACTTACCTACTACCATATCTACCATGTATCCACCAACTCCCTCCTCATCTCCTAAACTTAAACTATTGTACTACCTCATACCCCCACTCATTATACTTCATCTCCTCATTGCCTACGAATTCCACTGCCTTCCTAATTTTCAACACTCTACATCAAGTACAACAATCCACTACCATACACACACTCCTCCCTCAACACAACCCCACTTCCTCAATAGTCCAGCTCCAAAACCACTTCATCCATTACAACCAATATACTTAAACCCAAAGACTAAAAACTATTACCAACTTCTACTAAAGTTCACCAAACTCATACAAAGTTTACGTAATCTCATAGCCGATGGTGACATCCATCCTAACCCTGGCCCAAACTCACCAACCATCAAGAGCCCCTTAGATGTAACTCCTACCAACATAAGAAGCTCACATAATGCCCCAAAAGCATTTCTAGTCTGTCACCTAAATATCAGAAGTATAAATAACAAACTCCACGACCTGCATGCACTCATAGATATACACTCACCTGATGTTTTCTACCTCACAGAAACTTGGCTTAAACCCACTATCACAGACAATGAAATATTACACCCTCACTACAATATAATAATTCTTGACCGTAAAGTGAGAAAAGGAGGTGGAGTAGCCATCCTATACAAATCCTCTCTAGAGTTAACTCCAATTAACACCCCCCTGACCAAGTAACTACCAACACTGAAACAATAATCTCAATAATTCAACTCAACAAAAACAAAGCTATAAACATAGTATGTAGTTATATTCCACCAGGTAATAACATAAACACCTTAGAAAGCACACTCCAATGGTTATCCTCCTCTCACCCCCAAGAAACAATCATACTTGGAGACTTCAACATCGACTGGACAACTTGTTCAGCACTTTTCCCAACCACCCATATCAACTTACATGGTTTCTCCCAAACAATACTACCCCCACCAGAATCAACAAATCTAACAAAAAGGAAAGCATTATAGACTGGATCCTAATAAATAACAATCCTCAGTTGTACAAAGCAGGTACCCTACCCAAGGATATGAGTGACTACCTCCTAACCTACATATTGAGAAAAAAAGAAGACATACCCCACCAAACCACCTTTATAACCTGCAGGTATACAAAGAACTTTAACCTAAACAGTTTCCAATCTGATATAAGCCTATGCAGATGGGCCAAACTTAAAACACTACTCCTTGACCAAGCAGTCGCAGAATTCAACACCATCTTCCTAGGCATCTTAGACAAGTACGCTCCCAAACGTAGATTTAGAACCAAAAATAAAACAGCACCATGGCTAACCTATACTACCAGACAAAAACTTACTTCTAGAAATAGAGCATGGATCTCATGGAGAGCCACCAAATCCCCACAAGCCCACATAACATACAAACAGATTAGAAATTAAGCTAAAAGATCTGTTATGTTAGACAAGTAAAACTACTATTTCAACTTACAGCAAAAACACCAAAATCAGCCTCAGAAATTCTGGTCAGGTCTGAACAAACTACTCCACCCAGGTAAATCTTCTACCCAACCCCCTCAACAACCTTAAATCTACCCCCTGAATCAGTAGCAAATACCTTTAACACTTTTTTCACTGAAACCGTCAAATCCCTAGTTAATAATCTATCTCCCTCCTCCTCTTCCACTACCTCACCTACTCATATGATCCCCTCTCCCTTAAAACTAGAGCCTATCTCCACAGACTATATCAAATCTTCACTTGAAAAATTAAAACCTACCACCCTTGCAGCCGACCAACTTCCCGCAAAATTCCTACAAAAGGCCGCTAAAGTAATAGCATACCCTATCTCCATCTTAATCAATCGTACTATCCAAGAATCCTACATCCCCTCCATCTGGAAAATCTCACACATTCTTCCACTTCATAAAGGAGGGAACTCCATAGAACTCTCAAATTACAGATCTATTGCAATTCTTTCTCCCCTAGCCAAAATAATGGAGAAATGCATACAGAAACTACTGTTAGCCCACCTCACCCACAGCTCTCTCCTAGCCTCATCCCAGCATGGTTTTAGACCAGCCCACAGTACAACCACTGCCCTTCTCTCCTTCTCTCACACAATAAATCATAACCGTAATCAAAATCTGCTCTCCTCTGCCCTCTTCCTCGATCTATCTAAAGCATTCGACATGGTTGGGAGGGTGACCTAATGGTTAAGGTGCTTGCCTTGCAAGCACAAGGTGCAAGGTTTGAGTCTCACATGGGATAATTGGCTAGGCTTAAAATGGCTCACAAGGGCAGTTAGCTTAATACTAATCTATGAACCTATGAACCTATGGTCAATCACAGCTTACTCTTAGTCTCCCTCAACTCACTGTCCATAGATAAATCAGTATGTAACTGGTTCCACTCATACCTAAATGGTTGACAACAAGCTGTCTTGTGGAAAGATAATCTATCCCCCCTTCTACCTGTGACTCTCGGCATTCCCCAAGGCTCCATTCTAGGTCCCCTTCTTTTCTCTATATTCATCAATGATCTGCCCAAAATTATACCACAGGCTACCTCCATACAGTACGCAGATGATTCCACACTAATCTGCACTGCCTCTACTCCAGCAGAATTACAATCCCTAACCCAGTCTACCTTTAACAAAGTAGAAAACTGGCTTGATAATCATTTACTCCTACTGAACCCAAATAAAACCAAACTATTACGCAACACACGCAAGCACTCAGGTCTCTCAACAGCAGGTACAAATATGACTCTGTCATTGTCCACGCTGGTGTGAACGACCTAAGACGTACCTCCTTGGACTACATGAAAAGAGACATAGAGGAGCTCTCTGATTATGTAGCCCAGGCAGGTATGACCCTGACCTTGAGCAGTATCCTACCTTCACCAAGAATGATGCCACAATACAGAGACAAGATGATCAGCTTTAATAATTGGCTTAAACTCTGGTGTCATTCAAAGGGGATCCAATGTCTGTCCACCTGGGATGACATGCTGGACAAGCCACGCTGCTTCGCAAGGGACAGCTTGCACCTGTCACCCCTGGGCTTCCGGATATTGGCAAAGGCTCTTGCCACCCCTATAGTGCCTTTTTTAGGCAAGGCTCAAATTCTAAACCTACCACCCTAGAACACAAAAAAGGAAAAAAACTAAGGGTAATGCTGCTCAATGCCAGAAGTCTCAACCTCAAGATGCACGCACTCAAGGCCCTTCTCAGTATGGAGAACATCGATGTCTGTGCTGTGACTGAAACCTGGTTCAAGGCTCCCGAGAGCACCCCGGCACTATCAGGTTTTACCTCATATCATGCGTTCCGGCCCCAAAATCCTGACAACACCAAGAAAGGAGGGGGGGTGTCTATATTCATCAAGGACACCCACACCTCAAGGTTGGTGGCAATGCACGATGCATTGGAGACCATCCAGGTGCAATTAACCATAGGCAAGACTGCTCTGCAATTTGTAGCATGTTACAGGCCACCCTCTCAGTCTCAGGAACCTCACATAGCTTTCCTGAAAACACTGGAGGGGATAAATGTATCTCCAAACACCATCATACTAGGTGACTTCAACTACCCGAATATAGACTGGGATCACTACTCAAGCCCCAACACTCTAGCCCAAAGGTTCCTAGAGTTCATAAACTCAAATGCCATGGAACAACTAGTCACCATCCCCACAAGAGGAGAAAACATACTAGATCTCATCATCACGAACATGGGGTCACAATGTTCAACACCGGAAGTATACCCCTCACTGGTGAGATCAGAATATAGACTGGTCTCACTGGAGGTCCACATCCCGCCCCCACCTGAGATAAAAAAGACCACAGTGAAGAACTTCTCAAAAGCCGACTTCACACTTCTAAAGACTGGTGTGGTCTCTTTAAGGCCCCGAGCCTCATGGAAACCATTACTCAAGCCGCTGAATCACTTACAAATGCCTTCTACCAGCACCTACAGGACTGCATGGATCAGGCAATCCCAAACAAAACAAAGACTCTTTGTACCAAAGGCAAGCGTCCAGTCTGGTGGACCCCAGCCATAAACAAGCTCTACAACAAAAGGAGGAAGCTACTACAAGATAGAGCAAAATCCTTAAAAGGGAAAACACCTTTGATCATTATAAGTAAAAAACTAAGATCTCTCATAAAATCATCCAAGGCAAATTTTGAGAGAAAAGTCGCAAAGGACTCAAAAGACAATCATAAGGCCTCCTTTAGCTATGTTAGAAACCTGGGAGGAAACTCCCAGATATGCTCAGAATTAGTTCAAAATGATGTAAAAATTACTGAACCTACAGACATTGCCAACATACTGGCTGACAGGTTCAGTGCAAACTCCCCCCCCCCAAAAGGTGAGATATTTATACCAGAGGATTGTAGCCCCCCAAACATGTCTAACGCTCAGGTGAGAACTGCTCTCTCCAAGGCAAAAACACAGCATCCATGGGACCAGATGGTGTCCCCAGTTGTGTGCTCCACGAACTCAATGAGGAATTAAACCCGCAGTTAGGGCAGCTGTTTAATCTTAGCCTCACCTCAGGATACATGCCTAAGGAGTGGCGTATGGCAACTGTGGTCCCACTTCACAAAGGCGGTGCCTCCACCGACCCTGGAAATTACCGTCCCATCAGCTTGACAAGCCTGATCTGCAAAGCTATGGAGAGGATCATAATGGAACTCATAAATAAAGACATAGGGGACTTGCAGACTTTGGATCCGACCCAGTTTGGCTTTGTCAAAGGCAGATCATGCCTTTTAAACTTGGTTGACTTTTTCGAAACAGTCACCAAGGCCATTGATGAGGGAAAGGCAGTCCACACAGCCTACCTCAACCTGGCAAAGGCTTTCGACACAATACCCCACTCAGGTATCATTGAGAAACTCATCAGCTTAAATGTAAACCCATATGTCACAAGATGGGTTGCAAATTGGCTAAGTGACAGAACCCACAGGGTCAGAGTTGCTGGCGCCTTGTCAGACTCAAAGCCTGTCACAAGTGGTGTCCCACAGGGCTCAGTCCTGGGCCCACTCCTGTTCGGCATCTACTTTTCAGAAGTACAAGCAAACACAGGAGGATTATGGCTGACAAAATTTGCAGATGACTGCAAACTGGGCGCCATAGTTGAGAACACATCTGACACAGATATCCTTCAGAAGGGTCTTATAGAAACGGATAACTGGTGCCAGAGCCATGGCCTAAAGTTAAATGCCAAAAAATGCACAGTCATACCCTTCGGGAAAAACAAGGTTACCCCTAGCTACCATATAGGTGGAAACCCACTAAGCACAGAAGAGGTTATCAGGGATCTGGGGACCCAGGTTGACAGTAACCTTTCGTTTGACACTCACGTTGCCAAAGTAGTTAGGAAGACCTTCTACATTGCCCACCTGATCATGAAGGGATTCACATCTAGATCAAGGGAAGTCATCATCCCCCTGTACTCATCACTCATCAGACCAATGATTGAGTACAATGCCCCATTCGGAATGTATCTGACACGACACCTGCAGCAACTGGAAAGGCCCCAAAAGTTCCTCACCAAAAGGATAAATGGTCTCAAAAATATGTCCTATGCTGCCCGACTGAAGGAGCTCCAGCTCTATTCAGTCGCTTACCGTCTCCTCAGAGGTGACCTATGCCTGACATACAAGGCCATGTCCAACCCAGAATTGATGAACATGCTTCACCTCAGAAAATCTAGATCCCTCAGAACTACAAGGGCGGGAGACTTAAACCTTAACACGGTTATTAATAGGACGTGCTGGAGGGACAGATTCATCACCCAGAGACTCCCCATGCTGTGGAACAAAATCCCGGTACATGTGAGGCAGAGCACCTCGCTGGCTTTGTTCAAGAGAAATCTTGACCAATGGATGGGAGATCGCAGATATACTCCAGGGATTATCTCAGTGTCACTGCTTGACAGAGGCACAGCAAAATAATGGGCATAGTATCCTCCAAACTAAAGGGGTGGCGAAAGCCACAAAACTCTGGGCTAGTCTTGTAAATGCCCTTGGTCAGATAGCCTAGTATGAACCTATGAACCTATTACTTTTCTCCCCCACCCAAAAGCAAACACCACCAATATTTACAGTCTCTTCAAACAATGGGACCACAATTTCTCCTGAACCGAACACCAAACTACTAGGCATACTCATTGACAACAATCTGAATTACAATGCCCATATAGACAAAACCATAAAAACAGTAAATAAAAAATAGGATCCATGTATAGGATAAAGAAATTTCTAACCCCAACTACCAGAACCACCATAGCTCGCACACATCTTCTCTCCTCCCTTCTCTATGCCTCACCCATCCTTACTAATCTATCTAAATCAAACCTCAACAAAATCACCAGCTGCTATAACAATATAGCCAGATTCACCACAGGCTCCACATACAGAACCCATCATTGTAATAATCTTCACAACCTAGGTTGGCTAGAACTACCCAATCAAATATACTATAACCAACTCATAGTTGTTCATAAAATCCTCTACCAACCTACCAGTACCCCAATTCTAACTAAAATTATCACCCCCTACAACAACCTAACATCCCTCAGCTCATCCAGCAGAATGTTAGTACAAACAACCAAAGCAAACAACTCAGCTGGAGATTCTTTGTTCTCCAACTCTACTGGGAAAAAATGGAACTCCCTTCCTCCACATATAACCTCTAACAGCTCCTTGCCTCAATTCAAAAAAGCTCTAAAGACACACATGCACAAACTCTGGCTATGTCCATGTCTAAACCCCGACTAAACTAAACAAAAATTACACTGAGCCAGTAAAATTAGTTGTGCTCCTATCAAAACCCCAACCAACCCAAGAACATAATAACTAACTATTAGTCTTAACTCACAGATGTGTCTACCGATTCCTCCCTCTACAACCTATTTTTTCAGCCCACACTAAACAAATCCCACCCTAAATACCCTTTTCTTTCTTATCTTCCTTGCTTTCTATCTGAATATGCTTAACTATCAGACACACCCCTACTAAAAGAAAGTCTTCTCTGAATTCATTGCTTCAAAGAAATTGTTTTCTATGTCTCACCTATTAGTAACCTACAGATGGCTTTTATCTTTGACCTATTGTTAACTTCCTAAACACGTTACAATCTACATTTTCCTCTCCTTAATTTGTTAACTAAAACTTTATAAATAGCTGTATTGCTACATTTTAAACATCTTGTAACCTACATTATTATTTGTTACTAAATATCAACACTGTTATGTTGTTGTTACTAAATGCTTTGATAACATGGAGCTTTTCTCCCCGGGCCTTCGCTGAAAATGGACATGTATCCAGTCGGACTTTCCCGGTTAACAAATGTAAAATAAAATAAAATAATAAAATATAATAATAAAATATATATATATATATATATATATATATATATATATATATATATATATATATATATATATATATATTATATTATATAGCTGTATATACATATATACATTTCCTATGCTGGGCACTGCTTAGACCCACGCAACTGCACTCAGACTTGCTTACTGGTACTTATATGCGTTTACTGCTGCTTATTTGTGATTACACCTGCTTACTAGTACCTTATTCATTATGACAGTGCCACTTTGCTTGAATTATATTTAAGTTAAATATCTCATGTGATACTCTTATGTCGGTTTTACTGCAAAACAACATTCATTCCACATTGAAAATGATATGTGCTATTGTTGAGCAGGAACCGTGACTGCCTGTTTGATGAGCAGATGCTCTAAACACTACACTATTGACAATTACGTTGATTCCACTTTTTTTTCTGTATTTGAATGAATATGATGTGTATGCTACGCTCGGCGGAGGGCGGCGACATGCAGACACGATGTGCTTTGCTTACACCTTTGCTATTGCTGCAATTTGAATGTATAATAGGGACACGGGGACAGGGAATCTAATTGTGAAGTTCTAGGGACATGGCTCTGCATTCCACTACTTGCTTGTGTGTTTATTATTTCGATTTTATTTCACTGTTCGTGGACACTCTTGTATGCTTAGCATACATTTCGGTATCCACGGACACTGAATTACTGACTTACTATTAGGGGCGGGCTCTACTAGTAGGCATAGTAGGTATTGCAAGTGTTGGGGGATGTTTACACGTCTGTAGAGCACTTGTACATGCCCCCTGCACTCGCACACATTTCCTGTACACGTCGAGGGTGCGACGGCGCACCCTCATACATATTCATATGGTGCTAATGCGCCATCTGTAGTGAGGATGCTCGGTGCAAGGCTAAAGCAGTCCTTGCGCCGAGCTTCTTGAATCCCAGGGTGTGTATTGCAATACTTTCAAATGCACCTCTGTGAGGGGCAGTGGGATAAAAGGATTTTTGAAGCCTGGATGAGAAGCTGTCTTCTGGCATTCGGGGCATCCACCACAGATGTGCTCAACTTCTTTCACTATTCCCGGGAACAAAGCCTTTTTAGGATCTATGCTTTACTCTTGCTCATAACTAGGTGATCTCCCAGTCCATGACTACGAGCTAACATTATCACTAGGTTTCTGAAAGGTTTAAGTGTTAATCCTTGATCTAGCACTTTTTGTGTATCTTTACTTTCTATGTAAAGTAAATCATTTTGTAACTCAGAGTATAAATAGAAAGTCAGAACATTTTGTTCAACTTCTTACTGTACAAATCTAGCTATGCATTTTCTTGCTGTGTTTCAGCTTCCTGTTGTGTCTTTTTCAAAATTTATCTGGCTTTCTTGAAGGTCAGCCAACTCTGGAGTTTCCTCAGGGTCAGCCTGTTATGAGGTAGACAATACTGCCTTATCTCCTACCAGCAGAGATGCTGGGTCTCAGTGAACAATTGGTCTGCTAAAAAAGGCAGTTCATACAAGTACTGTTTACTATCAGTTATTAACACTACCTTACTTATTTTTACTTGCTCTTTTCCTTTCTAAACCTGATGCATAAAACCCACTTTTTTGTTTAGGTTTCTTGTACTTTGACTCAACAGGAATATCGTTGTGGCCTTGTTCAAGGTTAGTACGTCTCTGTGTGTCCACTCCCTTCTCTTTTTTCTTGTCTTATTCAGGTTGCCTTTCCTATATCTCAATGTGAATGCGCGCCACCCTATCACTTTCTTTAATTCTGTAGGTTGTTCTACCTCTACAAAGGATATCTCGGAACAAAACTTATCTTCTGTCTTTCTTTTTTACTTACATACAAAAACATATTGTCATTTACATGAGTTTTCTGTCCTATACTGATAGATGTGGGATTAGAACTCTGACCAGGTATTGTTTTTTACACTAGTGAAGTCTGACCAGGATTTGTTTTTTTACACTAGTGAAGTCTTTCTGATTGATAATGTTCGCCTTTAAAAAACTCACCTGCTGCTTGGAATTCTCCATTTCTAGGGCTTTCTTTTTTCACTGATAGAAAGTTCAGAATTCTGCTCAGGTTGTACATTTTCCATACTTCCTAACATTATCACATTGAAACAAATCCTCTGACTGAGTGATTCCTTCTGTTCAGTTTTAGAAATTTGTACACACCCTTCTTTGCATACACTTTTATGCTGAAATATTTTACTATGTGAGTCACTTCCTGGATCTTTTCCTACAAGCTGCTGTGGTATATGTGTGTTGTCAAAGTTCTTTCTGTAACCATAGACAATTGTTTATACCTGCAGGGCTTTCTAACACTATTCCTCGATCTTTATTATAATTATTCTTTCTCTTATAAACGTGCCAGTTGGTTGATCCACCCACTTTTTCCAGGTTAGGCAGATGTGTATCTATCAGCTTATAGACTTGCTGGTTCCTCTCTCAACACTGATAAGGTGTTTTGTTAAACAGAATACATTTTCCCATTGTAATGTGATATTGTTTTATCTCTATGAATGCAACCTTCTTCAACTGATTTGCTAGTAAGGGGTTTTTTTTTGCACACACATCATGCCTTTATAAGTGTGACCATACTACCTGGATCTTGTAGTCTCTGGCACTATCTGCCATCAACTGTGCTGTAGCACAATGGCAAAAGATTGACTTTACTATTCTTGCAGACAGTTCATCACATTATATAGGTATAACATCAGTAGTAAACTGCTTTTCCCTTATTATAGTTTTCACAGGCACAACAGTGTACCTTTATTAGTACAAATGTTAGCTATATGAATATACACTCACACCACACACACACACACACACGCACACACACACACACACACACACACACACACACACACACACACACACACACACGCACACACACACACATAGATAGAAATGGAGAATAAGAACTATAGATACATAGATATTTGTATATCATTATTTTGTAAGAAAATTGCTACCAATGCATGGTTAATTACTGAAAAATCCTTGACTACATCGCACCCATCAACAGACTAATCCAAGGGCTCACAACCAATCAGAAAAGCAATGCCAATAACATTGCTTTTGTAATCACTACAATACAAATCTGACTGATACAAAAAAAACCCAAAACAAAACAAAACAAAAACAAACTATTTGTAAAGTGTCCAACACAAAACATGAAGCAACGAAATCTACCACTCCACCCACACACTGTGATATACTATAAAAACAGGACAGACTCTTTCCTTAAATCATATATATTGGAGTTTTATTCCTCACACCTCCAGCACCTCCAGTGTGAAGGCTTCATACCACATTGACATATATTTGTCACACAACTGTGGCCCAAGGGAAATGCCAATAAGAATATAAACACACAAAGACATACTCGGAGGCTCTGAGCAAAAATTTACCTAAACAGCAGAGGCCTCCAAAGCAGACACCCAAGCAACCGCCACCTCATGACACACCACAGGCAACACATAAAACACAAAATCAGTGTGCAAAGCAGTCACAGCCCTTAAGGCCAAATACAACACCAAACATACTTGTCATAGGTGACTCCATAGTCAGACACACTGACGTCCCACTCACCAGGCTGAACAAGGAGAGGGTCACAGTAAGCTGCCTATCGGGCGCTAGAATCTGTCACATAACACAAGCACTCGGGTCACTCCACAGCAAGTACAAATATGACACAGTCATTGTCCATGCTGGTGTGAACGACCTGAGACGTACCTCCCTGGACTACATGAAAAGGGACATAGAGGAGCTCTCTGATTATGTAGCCCAGGCAGGTATGACCCTGACCCTGAGCAGCATCCTTCCTTCACCAAGAATGATGCCACAACATAGAGACAAGATGATCAGCTTTAACAATTGGCTTAATTTCTGGTGTCATTCAAAGGGGATCCAGTGTCTGTCTGCCTGGGATGACATGCTTGACAAGCCACGCTGCTTCACAAGGGATGGCTTGCATCTGTCACCCCTGGGATTCCGGATATTGGCTAAGGCTCTTGCCACCCCCATAGTGCCTTTTTTAGGCAAGGCTCAAATTCTAAACCTACCACCCTAGAAAACAAAAATGGGAAGAAACTAAGGGAAATGCTGCTCAATGCCAGAAGTCTAAATCTCAAAATGCACGCACTCGAGGCCCTTCTCAGTATGGAGAACATCGATGTCTGTGCTGTGACTGAAACCTGGTTCAAGGCTCCTGAGAGCACCCCGGCACTATCAGGTTTTACCTCATATCATGCATTCCGGCCCCAAAACCCGGACCACACCACAAAAGGAGGGGGTGTATCCGTATTCATCAAGGATACCCACACCTCCAGGTTGGTGGCAACGCACAAAGCATCGGAAACCATCCAGGTGCAATTAACCATAGGCAAAACTGCTCTACAATCTGTAGCATGCTACAGGCCACCCTCCCAAACTCAGGAACCCCACACAGCCTTCCTGAAGACACTGGAGGGTATAAAAGTATCTCCAAACACCATTATATTGGGTGACTTCAACTACCCGAATATAGACTGGGAACATTACTCAAGCCCAAACTTTCTAGCCCAAAGGTTCCTGGAGTTCATAAATTCAAATGCCATGGAACAACTAGTCACCTTTCCCACAAGAGGAGAAAATATACTAGATCTCATCATCACAAACATGGGGACAAAATGCTCCACACCGGAAGTATATCCCTCATTGGTGAGATCAGATCATAAACTAATCTCACTGGATATCCACATCCTGCCCCCACCCCAAACAAAAAAGACCACAGTGAAGAACTTCTCTAAAGCAAACTTCACACTACTCAAGACTGGTGTGGTATCCTTCAAGGCCCCTGAGCCAGTGGAAACCACAACCCAAGCTGCGGAAGCCCTTACAAATGCCTTCTACGAACACCTCCAGGACTGCATGGATCAGGCAATCCCTAATAAAACCAAGACTCTTTCCACCAAGGGCAAACGTCCAGTCTGGTGGACCCCAGCCATAAACAAACTTTACAATAAGAGGAGAAAGCTGTTACGTGATAGAGCAAAATCCATAAAAGAGAAGACACCTTTGATCATTATTAGTAAAAAAATACGGGCACTCATAAAATCATCCAAGGCCAACTTTGAGAGAAAAATTGCCATAGATTCAAAAGACAATCATAAGGCCTTCTTCAGCTATGTTAGAAACCTGAGTGGAAACTCCCAGATATGCTCAGAATTAGTCCAAAATGATACATAATCACTGAACCCACAGACATTGCCAACATACTGGCAGACAGGTTCAGTGCAAACTTCACCCCCCTCTCCCCCCCAAAAGGAGAGATAACTATCCCAGCGGAGTGCAGCCTCCCCGACATCTCCAATGCACAGGTGAAAGCTGCTCTCTCTAAAGCTAAAAACACAGCATCAATGGGACTGGATGGTGTCCCCGGCTGTGTGCTACATGAACTCAATGAGAAACTAAACCCGCACATAAGGCAGCTGTTTAATCTTAGCCTTACCACAGGATACGTGCCCAAGGAGTGGCATACGGCAACTGTGGTCCCACTCCACAAAGGCGGTGCCTCTACGGACCCTGGTAATTACCGCCCCATAAGCTTAACAAGCCTGGTCTGCAAAGCTATGGAGAGGATCATAATGGAACTCATAAACAAAGACATAGGGGACTTGCAGACATTGGACCCGACACAGTTTGGCTTTGTCAAGGGCAGATCATGCCTTTTGAACTTGGTCGACTTCTTCGAAACAGTCACCAAGGCCATTGATGAGGGAAAGGCAGTCCATACAGCCTACCTTGACCTTGCAAAAGCTTTCGACACAATACCCCTCTTGGGTATTATAGAGAAACTTACCAGCTTAAATGTAAACCCATATGTCACAAGATGGGTTGCAAACTGGCTAAAGGACAGAACCCACAGGGTTAGAGTAGCTGGCGCCATGTCAGAATCCAAGCCAGTCACAAGTGGTGTCCCACAGGGCTCAGTACTTGGCCCCTGTTGTTCGGCATCTACTTCTCAGAAGTACAGGCTAACATAGGAGGACTATGGCTGACAAAGTTTGCAGATGACTGCAAACTGGGAGCCATAGTGGAAAGTACATCGGACACAGATATCCTTCAGAGGGGTCTCACGGAAACTGATAGGTGGTGCCAGAGCCATGGCCTGAAGTTAAATGCCAAAAAATGTATAGTCATACCCTTCAGGAAAAACAAGGTAACCCCAAGCTACCATATAGGTGGCAATCCACTAAGCACAGAAGAGGTTATCAGGGACCTGGGGACCCAGGTTGACAGTGGCCTTTCTTTTGACACTCACATTGCTAAAGTGGTTA
The DNA here is from genome assembly GCF_019279795.1 of Protopterus annectens. Lineage (NCBI taxonomy): Eukaryota > Metazoa > Chordata > Ceratodontiformes > Protopteridae > Protopterus > Protopterus annectens. The sequence continues at coordinate 261,158,918 of NC_056726.1, read as the reverse complement.
GAAAATCCTTCTACATTGCCCACCTGATCATGAAGGGATTCACATCCAGATAAAGTGAGGTCATTGTTCCCCTGTACTCTTCACTTATCAGACCAATGATCGAGTACAATGCCCCATTCGGGATGTATCTCACCCGACACCTGCAGCAATTGGAGAGACCCCAAAAGTTCCTCACCAAAAGGATAAAGGGACTCCAAAGTCTGTCATATGCTGCCAGACTGAAGAAACTCCAGCTCTATTCAGTCGCATACCGTCTGCTCAGAGGTGACCTGTGCCTGACATACAAGGCCATGTCCAACCCGGAATTAATGGACATGCTCCACCTCAAAAAATCCAAATCTACCAGATCCACTAGAGCAAGTGACTTAAACCTTAGCACGGATATAAATAGGACATGCTGGAGGGATAGATTTGTCACCCAGAGACTCCCTATGTTGTGGAATAAAATCCCGGTCCATGTGAGGCAGAGCACCTCGCTGGCTCTGTTCAAGAGAAATCTTGACTGGTGGATGGGAGATCATAGGTTTACCCCGGGAATCATCTCTGTGTCACTGCTGGACAGAGGCACAACAAACTAATGGGCACAGTATTTTTTAACATAAGGGGTGGCGTAAGCCACAAAAACTCTGAGCTAGGCTTATAAATGCCTTAGGGCAGATAGCCTAGTATAAACCTATGAACCTATGAACCTATAAGAACAGTATTGTCCACACTGTTTGAATCAACCATTCCTATAATTGATGTACTAATTATTATAGACAATGACACTTCTCCTACCTGCCAGTGTACTGTTCAATCAATCTTGCATGAAAGCTACAGCCCCCTACACACACCTAAATATGATATACATACTTTTGGTCAAAAGTAAATTTCATTGAAGTGAAAAAAAGCCAGCATATGTGATGAAAAATCAGCTGATCACACACATCAACTTTTTTGTCTATGTGAGATTGCAGTACAGTGGGGATTGGACAATTTTGCCCCTTTCCTCACTGTAGTGCAGTCTTAGATTTGGTATAAATAATTAGCAGTGTGTGTGTGGGTGGGTGCAGTCCCCCTTCAAAAATGTTAAGTTTGTTTTGGTGTTAGGTTATATTTTCAAGCATTTGTACTCAACTAGTTTACATTTATGTTGCTTAGTAGACCAAGCAACGCACACACGCACACACGCATGTATTCACATTATCTTTCTCTCTCTGTGTACATATATATATATATATATATATATATATATATATATATATATATATATATGTGTGTGTGTGTGTGGGTGTATACATATATATATATATATATATATATATATATATGTGTGTGTGTGTGTGTGTGTGTGTGTGTGTGTGTGTGTGTGTGTGCGTGTGTGTGTATGTAGAGAGAGTAAGCAGTGATAAAAGGTTGTGATCAAACTGTTTACCTAACCTGAAGAACAAATATTTTTCCTTCTGACAATCATTCTCATGTCACCAAGCATATATAACTATTCTATGTGTGTTATCAAAGAAACTCTGCCACATTTATTATAAAAGTCTAAAAAACTCACAAATTGTACATGAAACATGCATACATCTTAAAAACAATGTCCATCTAAATAAACTTTGGAAATGAAATTTAAAATTACTAAGGAAAAACAAAAAGTAAATGAAACACAGCCTACAGCTCTTCAACTGGAAAACTGTATTACTGATAAAACAGAATCGCTTCTAAAAATCTGTACTAAGATTAAACTGAGTAAAACGGCTAAACTATAAGACTAATATTTTTAAACACAACCCTCGCTGCACAGCTATAATAATGCCACAAAGAATCCTGAAATTGTTAACAAAAGATTAAAACATGTTACAGATCCAGACTAGAGATCTATCAATGAGATGGGGCAATTCATAAAGACCAATGTGAAGCCCTGCTGAGAAGATAATTTACACAGTTGTCACATCCTACTGAAATTAGTGGGAAATAGTAATTTAAACTATACCAATTCTTTGTCAATGTCATGTTCTGGCTAGGACCAGAAAAGCATTATAGCATTGCTGAGTAGGAATTGTACTTTTAACAGAATGATGTATACCTGTTTTGGTATGTTTGTAGTGATGTGAGTGCAAGGAAGTAAATAATTATGTAGGAAAGGTGTTGTAGTGTATGTATAACTCTCACTTGCATATATGCTGCAGTGGTGTGGTTAAGAAATACTTACTGAGTGCAAGAATATAAAAAAAGGTAGGAAATATTATTCTTAAGATCTGCCTCTGTTATAAGAACTTTTATCTTTCACAAGTTTAATTCCCCATGGTAACAGATATCAAATTGGTGTGAAAAGGATGTAACTGTTTTCCTTGATTTCATTAATAATTTTTGTGGCATGAGTCTTAAAATTCTAATTTTGAGTCTCTCTGAAATATTCACGACATGCCCCTTAAATTTATAAAAAGAATATAATTAACAAATGACACTTTATCAATAAACTTCAATTTCTTAATCTACTGAATAACTTCATGGCTACTACAAAAATTATAATCTTAACGCCAACAACAGAATTAGAATATTTAGGACGAAGATTTAATTCTTGTATAGTAGGATGCCAGTCCAGTAACATTGATAGAGTGACATGAAGGGGTAGCAAGCACAGGCACTGTTAGAGGGCATAGCTGATACCTCAGAAGAGCTGCTGATCAGGCCCAGTTGCAGTTACAGCATCCACATAAGGAACAGTGGCTGATATCATGGCTGCTTAAACAAATGTCTTTAGTTGTCTGAATTATGAGTGAGCATCTGTAACCGTAACAAGAAGCTAGTATAAGCTCTTTGCTACCATTAGAGAATGAACTTTTATTATTTTTCTTAATTTGGTTCTTTGCTTTGGAGGACTTTTGTATCCTAAAAATAACTCACCAATTGACGTAGCTACAACTCTGCAGTCTGAGCTATCAACCAGTGTGCATTGCATATGATAAACCTAAAATTATTGTTTTATTACTGTGCCTGTGGCAAGTATCACAATACAGTACATGCTGCGTGATTTCCTGTGATACATAAGTAGTGTTATACCAACATAATTGTGATGAGATCATAACATCCAGTTTCATGTGGGAGAGTGATAAATCAATCATGCCAAAGAAAAGTATTATACATACATACACAGGTATATGATTACAGTCAGCTTTGTAAAAAGCTGCACCATTTCACAAACATTTGATTGATGTCAAAACATCAACAACACACGCCACCACACATGCAAAACAGTGAACCTCACCTAACTGCAAAAATCAAACCTACTACTTACTAGGTTTTCGTTTCTGATCACTATGCTACAAGTAGTATGCATGCAAACACAACAGTCATTCATACAAATGCACCATAACATATTATAACTCCTGCTACTAAATGGCCAAAAACAATGTCTTATATATAAACCACACAAACAACATGCACACTCAGTGTTCTACATATGGAGAGTTTCCCCACTCACCACTGACATTGAGAACCTGCTTCCACATCCTCTTAATAATATATACTAACTCCATGGTCATACAACAGTGATCAGAGGAAAATGTCCTGTAATAGGCTGTAGTCAATTAACATGTGAGTTGGCAGCAGCAGTAATCAAGGAACTGTGATATTGTTTGGCAGTGACACCTCTCCTACCAATCAACAATATATGTACTCAACTAATTTAACCACCTATTTATACACACACATATATATATATATATATATATATATACACGGAAGCGCTACAGAATCCTGAAAGCCCAAAATCTTGAAAACTCAAAATCCTGAAAACACACAGGATACCAACGCTTACTATATTCCAGCACAAGTACATACAGAAACATATTATCCTTCAACTATATACAGGGGGGCAAGCCACCCTATACCCCCCATGTGGGGGGGGGTTGCGCTCCCCCAGACCCCTTGCTACTTTAATATAACAACTCCGAGATTGCACTTCAGTACATTAAGTGCAATCTTGGAGTTGATATATTTAAGTAGAAGGGTGTGTGTGTGTGTGTGTGTGTGTGTGTGTGTGTGTGTGTGTGTGTGTGTGTGTGTGTGTGTGTGTGTGTGTGTGTGTGTGTGTGTGTGTGTGTGTGTGTGTGTGTGTGTGTGTGTGTGTCTGTGTGTGTGTGTGTGTGTGTGTGTGTGTGTGTGTGGGCAGCCCCCCACATGGGAGGTGCAGGGGGGCTTGCCCCCCTTCTTATACTTGAGGAAGAGTAATATGGTTTGTGTTTTATTTGTTTCTGTAGCTCTGCTCGACAGTGGCACAAGAAAATAATTTTCTTGAGTGGCGAAAGCTAGGGTACCTTTTGGCTAGGCTTATATAGGCCCTAGGGCCAATAGCCTAGTACCTACCTATGAACCTATGAACCTATGACACTTTGAAAGAAAAAGAGACCTTTTCTATATTTTCCATTGGTTGCCATTACATATATTTTATTTCCTTAGGTGCACTTGTTTGCATGAGAAAAGTCTGTACCACTGACTTTTGTTTGACTTTAAAATAAAACTGTGCTTATATTATGAACTTGCAGACCTTGATGCATTAATATACCTGTATGGTGAGTTGAGTAGGCTTTTTTTTTTTGGATCCAGTATTTATGCCAAAAATTCTGATTTCTTTTTCTTTACTACCTGCACAAAGTCAAACCTTTATGAGGCAATTTACTCACCCTGAAAATAAGGTATTCATATGCAGTTGCTAACTGGCCAGCCTTAGTGTAATTTGTGTTGCTGTAGACTGGACTGCATCTATATCATACCTCTCTAACTTCCAAGATGGCTGAAGCTGAGTAATTCTTGCAAACCATAGCCACTGCTGCTGACAGAGCTTTATCAATGCCAAAGACAGTTCCACTACTGAAAACACTGACCAATGAGGAATACCTCAAGACTAGGGTTGCCACCATTCATCGTAGCTAAAACCGGAGTAAAGCCATGCCCCTGGTATCATCAGTAACTCCACCCACCCTCCGCTGCCCACATTCCACCCATTTTGTAATGTCATGATGACATCACTCGGTGAGGAATGCCCTCTTTTTCCATTCCTGCTGCCTCCTTTCAGCTGATTTACTATGCTTTTCTGTAAAAAAAAAAGCATAGTAAATCAGCCGATTTACAAACTTTGATAGTCTGTTTCCTTTTTGAAATAGAATACCAGAGTTTGTACAGTGTTTTCCAGACTGCCGAAGAATCAGTTTGATTTCCGGATAGTCCAGAAAAAAAATGGAGGGGTGGCAACCCTACTCAAGACACACCTCTTTGCACAGTATGCCTGCAAGAAAGAATGGAACTTACATGATTGACCTGGAAGGTTGAATTTACAGAAGATATACATGTTTACAAAGAGAAATTCAAATAGAAATCTTTTAACAAACAGCTTTAGAAAAAGCCAGCTTCAACCTATATCTGTCTCTACCTAAAAGATGCCTGAAGTGGTCTCTCGCTATTTCAGAGTTGAAAAAATATACAGGCAGTTATCCAAATATGAAATAAGATCACTGTGTCCTCAGGAAGCAGAATGTCTATTTTTAGCCTTCATTGTCCATGCAAGAATTTATACAAGTTTCTGAAATACTCACAGACATTGCCAACATCCTAGCTGACAGGTTCAGTGCAAACTCCCCCCCCCCTCCCCACCAAAAGGGCAAATATCTATCCCAGCAGAGTGCTGCCCCCCTGACATCTCAGATGCTCAGGTAAGAGCCACCCTCTCCAAAGCAAAAAACACAGCATCAATGGGACCAGATGGTGTCCCGGGCTGCGTCCTACATGAACTCCAAGAAGAGCTAAACCCAAACATAAAACTACTGTTCAATCTCAGCCTTACTACAGGATATGTGCCCAAAGAGTGGCGTACAGCAACAGTGGTCCCTCTCCATAAAGGTGGTGCCTCAACGGATCCTGGAAACTATCGCCCCATAAGCCTGACTAGCTTGGTCTGCAAAGCTATGGAAAGGATCATCATGGACCTCATAAATAAAGATATTGGGGACCTACAAACACTGGATCCTACCCAGTTTGGCTTTGTTAAGGGCAGATCCTGCCTCTTAAACCTGGTTGATTTCTTTGAAACAGTCACCAAGGCCATTGACGAGGGGAAGGTGGTCCACACAGCCTACCTGGACCTCGCAAAAGCCTTCGATACAATACCCCACTCAGGCATTATAGATAAGCTCACCAGCTTAAATATAAACCCCTATGTCACTAGATGGATTGCAAACTGGCTCAAGGACAGAACCCACATGGTTAGAATTGCTGGAGCCATGTCAGACTCCAAACCAGTTACAAGTGGTGTCCCACAAGGCTCACTCCTGGGACCTCCCTTGTTCTGTATATATTTCTCGGAGGTACAGGCCAACACGGAAGGACTGTGGCTGACCAAGTTCGCAGATGACTGCAAACTGGGCACCATAATCGACTCCCCAGCCGACACAAGCATCCTCCAAAAGGGCCTCATAGAAACAGACATCTGGTGCCAGAGCCATGGCCTCAAGCTAAATGCCAAAAAGTGTATAGTCATCCCCTTTGGCAAAAACAAAGTGCCCACAAATTACCACATAGGTGGTAATCCATTAAGTACAGAAGAAGTAATTAGGGACCTGGGGACCCAAGTTGATAGCAATCTCTCATTTGACAACCACGTGGCCAAAGTGGTTAGAAAAACATTTTATATAGCCCACCTAATCATGAAGGGATTCACATCTAGATCAGGGGAGGTCATCGTGCCTCTTTACTCATCCTTCATCAGGCCCATAATTGAGTACAATGCCCCTTTTGGGATGTACCTTACCAGACACCTGCAGCAACTGGAAAGACCCCAAAAGTACCTCACCAAGAGGATCAAAGGGCTCAAACAGATGCCATATGCTGCCCCGTTAAAGAAACTCCAGCTCTACTCAGTGGCATACCGCCTGTTCAGAGGCTATCTGTGCCTGACGTATAAAGCCATGTCCAACCCGGAATTAATGGACATGCTGCATCTCAGAAAATCCAAATCCCATCGAGCTACGCGCTCGAGAGACTTGAACCTCAGCACTGAAATAAATAGGACATGCTGGAGGGACAGATTCATAACCCAGAGGCTCCCTTCACTCTGGAATAAAATCCCAGTCCAGGTTAGGCAGAGTCCCTCATTGACTCTCTTCAAGAGGAATCTTGATGAGTGGATGGGAGATCGTAGGTTTACCCCGGGTATCACTTCTGTGTCACTGTTAGACAGAGGCACAGTATACTAACCTTGAAAAAGGGCATAGCAAAATAAATTTAAAATGGGTGGCGAAAGCCAAACACATTCTGGCTAGGCTTATAAATGCCCTAGGGCAGATAACCTAGTATGAACCTATGAACCTATGAACTCCCTGGTCTAGTTAAAATTTCAACACAAAAGAGAGTGAAATAGGGTTTTCCTGGAATAGATACACAATGGTGTAAATTCACTCACCATTATCTTTTTTAACAAGCTTACCCTTCTGCATTTGGTTTGGCTGCCTTGACACTTTCACTTCCTGCAAGGTTAACATTCCAATCTATGTCATTCCCCCATTAAGGGCAAGGAGGACTTGGTTAAAGGAATGAGTTTAATGCTTTTATTGCTCTTAACAGAACCACCCACTGTAACCACTCCCTTGCTCCAAATAACCTGATTATATATAAATTGATGAATGTCTTTAATGCTTTTCATTATACTTAACTAGGATCACTTGTTTGTGTGTTTCAATAAAGGATATTCCATTTTTAACTCACCTCTGGGCTACCTATTTTATTATTTTGTAGTACATATTTTAAAGATAGAATTTTATTAGTGAACTAGGTGCATAAAATATTTCAAAGAGTTATCTTCACACCCTCCACACTGAGAAGTTTCTGCTTGGTTTGTTTTTGACCCAGTATAAGTTACATATTGCGTTTTGTGAGACTTTGAGGGATACCACAGATTTTTCTTTTTTTAAATTTACAAAATAAACTGCCACTGCATACAAACTGATGAAAGATTACCTCAGGACCTGCGTACAAAGTCAGTCATGAGAGCCATCATTCGTACAAACCAAGGCACACAATCCAGTCCTATTTAGCAGATAATTATGTAGTTAACATAAACTTTTGAAGTTAATGTAAAGCTATCATTCATTAAGTCAATGTAGAAAGTAGCAGAAATAACAGATAGATTCCTCTCCTCTCTGAAATGCACATATAAATTTGCCAGACATCTCACTTTAGACTGAAATATAGCAATCATGAAAATGTCCATCTACCCAAATTAGACTATGGTCTACCTTTAATAGCATTAGATAACTTTCACACAATAATTTACCTTCAGTTGATTGACTAACATGAATGTTAACATCCTGAAGGTAAATCACTCTACGCCAAAATCGTAAACATCAATTTCCTAGTCCGCATGCCCCGAGTTTGCTTCTTGGCCCATGCAGCTATTACTTTAAAAAAAGAAAAACATAACATCCCCACACCCCCAGTAATTACATATACTAAATACTAGATTGCCCAATCCCTGGGGAAAGGGAATATTCCCCTACCCAGAGATTGTCAATCTTGGATACCTGTTGACTATCTGTGTAGTCAGCTAGATGCAATTGATTAAACAGATGTCGACCAAACCAACAGAACATCACACATCATATCTTCTACAAAAGGTATAGTACAAATTCTTTAAGTTCACAAACCTGTTTGATGAGCACATCCATTACTGACAACTTCTGTCAACAGTGATTACAAAACTTTTTGGTTATTGTGCAACATACATGAACAATAACTTCCATACACCACTAGCAAATAAATTGCTACCATCAATTAGAGATTTCCTGGAAAGAAACCATGGCTCTGGTTCAGTTCTTTATCAGTTTGTTATCAACATGAGTAAACAAGCCTTCCCAAAACTCAGTCTTTCCATTTGGAACTTCATTCCATCCAACATTCTCCCACAACCTACCCTAGCCTCATTCAGAAAATCCATACTACATCAGATCATATCATAAGCAAAATGTACTTATTCTCCGTCAACCATAACTGAAACACCAAAAACAACTCCTGTGTCTCATACTTTCAAAATAGTGCATTAATCTGTTATGCTATCTCCATTCAAGACTGTACAATAACAGCTGTATCACAGTCACATATATTCCAGCCCCAACTGTCTTCTATATTCTGGTGTACCAAATGAGTCTTCTACATTCGGCCTAATGTAATTTTATATTCTGTGTAATGTTCACTGACTGAATAATCTGAAACTGCTGTGATGACTTAGTGGTTAACTACTGTGACTATAGTGCACAGGGTCCTGAGTTCAAGACCTGCAAATGTTTACACAGGGGTCCAGGGAAGTAAATAGCATGGGAAGAAATAGCCAGGGAATTGTTATGGCTAGGCTAGTATAGGCCCTAGGGCTGATAGCCTAGTACCAACCTACGAACCTATAATTTACTCCAAAAGAGGATAATCATGGTATATTTCTAGTTTTTAGTCATGTCACATGACCTTTCTGTCAATTATTTCAAGTGTTTCTATAAAATGATTTATTCTGCAAAAATGTTTGTTTTCTTGTTGAAGCTTTATAGTATTGTTAAATAAACTGTGTCATAATCTGAAATGGGTCATGGCTGAAAAGGGACAGTCTGACCAGCCAATTAGTCTTTTTACCAAATGCAATATAAATGAGTAATGCACCCAAGCATAGAAGAAAAGCAGATAAATGGAATACAATTCATCTGATTTGTCTGATAAGTGAAGTATGGTCAGGGGCGACACAGTGGCACAGCAGATAGTATTGTTGCCTCACAACAAGAGGTTCCCTGTTTGATTCTCAGCTGTGGGGCCTTCTGTGTGGAGTCTGCATGCCCACTCTGTGTTTGTGTAGGTTTCCTCCGGCTGCTCCAGTTTTCTCCCACAATCCAAGTCATGCAGTAGGTGGATTGGACACTCTAAATTGACCATAAGTGTGAGTGTGTGGTGTGGAAGAATTACTATGGCCAGTGGCAGGGCTAGCCACCCGGCGGTGTAAACCTTGGCTCTAGATAATTGTCATTTTTGAAATGACACCTCAACCCCATGTGCAAAAATGGGAAAAATGGGTGGGTCAATATATATATATATATATATATATATATATATATATATATGTACATCTGTAAACACTCCCTATTGAAATGGTAGGACATGCAATGCTGAGTCCCCAAATGTTGAAAAAAGGCCACAAATATAAGAAAAGGCTAAATATGAAACATAGCCCTTTTTCTTAAAACTTGTTTTTTATGTGGCAGGGGAGCAAGCCCCCCCACACCCCTGAGTCTATATATACCATCTCTGAGGTCACCATACCTCAGAGGAAAGGGAATATTCTGGGAAATGGCAGTCTCAGACAATATATTTAAGTCCAGATTTTTGATCATTCAGTCTCCACATTTCAGAACTCAGCATTGTGAGTCCTGACATTTCAAATGGTTACATTTAGATATATATATGTGTGTGTGTGTGTGTGTGTGTGTGTGTGTGTGTGTGTGTGTGTGTGTGTGTGTGTGTGTGTGTGAGCACATATGTGTATTGTTACATGCTAACTGGATGTTGACTTATGGCAACTATATGGATAGTTGTCCTAAACAGTCTTCTTTCATTAGCCACATGACTAATAGCTTGCAGAGGGGTACACATTGTTGTATTTGCGATCAGTCCATCATTTTGTTGGACTTCCTTTTTTATGTCAACCTTCTTTTAAATAGCTTATATAAAAATTAATAACCAGAGAGTGAGAAAAAAGACCAATAATCACCAATGAATACTGCAGGCTCCAATAAAGTCTGTCCCTCCTCAGAGTAACACACAGCAGTCCAACGTAGCAAAAGTAACACACTGCAATCCAAAGTAGCAAAAATAATTCCACCAACAATGTGATGTGGACCAACGTATCAAAAATTAATTCCACCAATTATGTAATATGGTCAATAGGTTTAATAACTCAGTAAAAACATACGTACATCATACAAAACATACAAAACATGTAGGATTAAGCGCTTTCATCTCCCTTCTGGAGACTTCATCAGAATCAATGCTAAGTTTGTAATTCATTGCTTAAATACCAATCACTCCTTCCTTATTGTATCCTAACTACTGGGTATGAAATCTTAACCCTTCATTGTATCACAAAAAAATCATAAAAAGTGAACAACCTATATAAAATTATCATGTTTTTAAATGTTTATATACTTATATAAAAAATAACTTAGGACTGATTCTAATGAAGTCTCTGGAAGGGAGGTGAAAAAGCTTAATCCTACATGTTTTGTATGTTTTATATGATGTATGTATGTTTTTACTGAGTTATTAAACCTATTGATCATATTACATTTTACACACGAGATAGGAATGAACGATATACACTACTTAGATGTTCAACTTATTAAGGATACTATTAACAGTAAGTTTAAGTTTATATCCAAGGTGTATAGAAAAGAATGTTTTTCCAATTCCTATCTACATTATGACAGTGATCATCCACTATTTCAGAAATGTAATGTAGTCAAGGGTCAAATGGTGAGGGTGGCCAGAATGACATCTGAGATAGAGGACTTAATAGAAGAAGTAAACTTTGTACATTCACTCTTCACTGAGTGAGGTTACCCCGGTAGCTTAATCAACCCAATTAAAGATCAAATTCTACATGGGTGGGGGAACTATTTATTTACCTTTACTAATGAGTGGTGAAACTATTTCTAAAAATAATAACAAAAACAACAATAAAAAGAAAGGGGACGAAGTGGAATTGCCAGCCCTTCAGACACCATACTTGGTTATCACCCATGGCCAAAACACAGGATGGGTGAAAAAAAATCTATCAATAAAATCTGGGATATGTTTAAAAGAATGCCCGGTATTTTTATTTATTTATTTATTTAACATTTGTTAACTGGGAAAGTCCAACTTGGAGGGAAGCCAATTTTCAGAGGAGGCCTTGGGAGAAATGCTCCAGATGCATGTCTTTGTAATGTGGAGGAAACCGGAGCACCCAGAGGAAACCCACATGAATGCAGGGAGGACATGCAAACTCCACACAGAAGGAACCCCAGTTGAGAATTGAACCAGAGAACCTCTTGCTGTGAGGCAACAATGCTTCTGCTGCACCACTGCACTGTCCAACAATCCAGTAAATTAGATATTTTCAATAGATCCCTTAGGTACAGTTATAAGAGGAACTATAACCTAAAAGAGGTCGTTGAAATGAAAAAAGGGGACTATATGAGAGGGGCAAGTTCCAAGGTAGGTACATTTAAATGTGGGAGATTATCTCACTGTCCATTCATAGCAGGATGTAAAGACTTGGAAATACAGAGTATCCCCCATAAACTAAAGGGAAGAACATATACCAGTTATTATTCCAAAGGGGTAGTTTACCTTGCCTTTTGTTTAGCATGTCGGGCATACTATGTAGGAAAAACCAAATGCAATTTAAGACAGCGCATTTATGAACACGTATGATATAACAAGAAAAAATGAAACTAATGCCTTATATAGACACATCTTAGTATGTAATAGAGCAGACTACAAATTCTGGTTTTTGGAAGAAGTGAAATATAGTGAGAGAGGAGGAGACTGGGAAAGTAAACTCGAGTATAGAGAGATGATTTGGCAAATTAGGCTGCATGCCTGTAATTATCCTGGCATGAATGACCACATTTCTCTATCTCCAGCTTTAAAGCTATTAGCTTCCAACCCCAAAAAGTAAGAGTAGCCACAAATACCAGTTATACAACAAAAATAACTATTAACAAAACAAATATTAATGGGAAGTATCCTGTCACTGATAGAATTGGGTATAGGTCAAGTGTTTTACTATACTTCAAGCACCTCTTACAACCTTTTTATTTTTTTATTTTTTGACTTTCCGATTTTTAACTTATTTGAATACTCTCCCACTGCAATACCCGGGAGAAGTATTTTTTGTTGTTTCTTTTTTAGAGTGTTAGATATTTTTAAAGTAAAATGTTTAACAACTATAAGTAAAATTTATACAACAACATCCTTATATGTTTTAACACATTGTTTTAATACATCGTTTCTAGTATATTTTTTATATAAACATGTAAACATTTAATAACATGGTAACTTTATATGTTTTTCACTTTTTATGATTTTTTTGTGGTACAATGAAGGGTTAAGATTTCATAACCATTAGTTAGGATCCAATAAGGAAGGAGTAATTGGTATTTAAACAATGAATTACAAACTTAGGATTGATTCTGATGAGGTCTCTGGAAGGGAGATGAAAGCACTTAATCCTACAGGTTTTGTATGTTTTGTATGATGTATGTATGTTTTTACTGAGTTATTAAACCTATTGACCATATTACATTGTTGGTGGAATTAATTTTTTATACGTTGGTCCACATCACATCGTTGGTGGAATTATTTTTGCTACGTTGGATTGTAGTGTGTAACTTTTGCTACATTGGACTGCTGTGTATTACTCTGAGGAGGGACAGACTTTATTGGAGCCTCCAGTATTCGTTGGTGATTATATAAAAATTAAATATATATCTGTATATCAAATATCCTTGGAATTACATTTTTTTATTCATTGCCCATTGTTGCACATCACTTACCATCATGCAAATAGACTCACCCCGGCTTACCATATTTGTGCAATGGTAAGCGGGAAGCGTTTTTTCAAATGTAGCAAAAACCAGACAGTGCACACTCTCAGTAAGAGCAATACATGCAATTGGTGGGAAAACATATATTTAAAGTGGAATTGGTGGGAAATGCTCATTATACATTGAACTTGATCTTTAGGAGACATGGCTGGTGTTGGAGAGGGTATGAGGGTATGTGCTTTCGAGCATAATGCTGGGGTGTTCAGGACTCCATAGTCTTTGTTGTTTTCCCCTTTTGGAGGGGGACTGCTCAAGCTCTCAGTATAAGTCTGAAGTCTGGACTAGTTTGGCTAGGGCTTTGACCAGTGAGACAGGTATCCCATGCAGTGGTGAGCAGTGTCACCATCATTATATGATCTCCATAGGAGGTGGAGGGATACCCTTGATCAGTGGATCCAGGAATATAGAGTATGGAAAACTCCACAGATGTGTAAGTATAAACTGCATTGACCAATTGTAAAAGTTATATCTGAATAGAGTCAAGACTGGTATTTGTAATGGCATTCTGTTTTGTTTTTTCTTTTCCACAGCTGCTGAAGTAAGGGCCTCAAATGTGAGAGCTCATGGAGCACACTTGGCAAGGATGAGAGAAGCATGTGGTATGTATGCATATTAAAAGTACTGTTATTGTTGCTTTAGCTGTTAAAGATGTATTAGTTGTTATTTCAGACAGTTGTACATAATTGAGCATGCATATCCCAGCTGTAAAAGTATGCAGGCATTACTCTGTAGCTCAAAGCAACCATTTCATATTCTCAAATAACACTGAGCAGGCATGTATAAAGTGTAAAATGAAAGTATGCATGCATTAGTCTGTAGTCCAAAAGAAAAGTACAGTATTACAGTAGTCAGTGATTGTAGGTTCAAAGACCACACTTCCTAAATGTACAATAGTGTATACAACAGTGTCATGTTTTCATCATTATATACACAATACTGCTAGCTAATCATCATTATAGCAAGTTGCATTCAAACCTCAATACCTCTGGCATGAATGGCCTGCTGTCAAGTGCAATCATGCATATGTGCAATATGTGCACACATGAATGATTGCTGGCTGCAATCTAATCAGTACTACAGTTTCCATCTATTAGTAACTGGGTAGTCGTCAAAGTAATAAAAAATTTCTTTTGAGTTGGTAGTGTTAAAAGTAAAATGTAACAGAACAGAGTAAAATAATTGTGGAAAGCTTTATTAACTACGACGTTATTAATGTTTTCCTGTTTTTTCTCTCACCCCACCCCTTTTCTTCTTTGTTATTGTTTAATTTGTTTTCATTTTGTTGTTATTATATATAATTTTGTATTTCTTTGTTTTAAGTTATTATTTCTAATTTTGTTTGTATTTGTTGTTATATAATTTGTTTTAGTTATTTTGTTATTATTATGTTTAATTTTTGTTTGTCCTTGTTCATCTATTTATTTTATGTCTGATTTTTTATTTTCATTTTTTTATTTTATAATTGTATGTTAATTTTTTTATTACTACAGCACAGCAGGGTAGGCATGTCCCACGTGATTCTCCTACTTTCACTCCACTGGCTACAGCACCAAGGCCCAGCACATCTGGGATGCAGCCTGACAGCACCCCCTCTGCTCCCCCTGCACTACCTAAGCCCTCAGGTAGTTCTGTCTCAGAGGATAGGCCTGCAGTCACCTCTGGGAGCAATGGTGGAGGAGGTGTATTTATCACCTGGAATGAGTTGCCAGATTGCTGTGTAAGATTCTGCACCACACAGTGGAGACACGTCTATGCCAGATGGAGTGCCCGCGAACCTTCCTGGTACAGAGTACCCATTGAAAATGCACACTTTGGGCACTGCAGCAGCCAGCACAGTGAGGAGACAATGGTGACAGTCCACTGGGTGAGGATTTGATTCCCACTGTTACCCTTCCTGATGTGCATGAGACCTCAGTTTCCCCACCCTCACCTCAAACATGGTGTTCACACCCCTCTTGTGTCCTTCACCATCCATGTAAATTGTCCTGTATGTCCTGTCTATCAGCAATTGCTTTCTTGCATTGCCAACCTGCCTGCCCCAGACATGCCTATGTCCCTTCTGCAGCATTCTGCTCTCACCCAAAAAAGCGCACCTGTCCCACACAAAAAAGTAATCCAACGCATAGCTCTCCATTTCGCACATGTTTCTACTTGGTACACTTGATTAAGTCTAATTGATTGTTACCTCTGTCTCTGGAGGTGGCAGTCCAAATGCAGCTAATATTGTATACATCTGATCAATTTTTACTGTTGCACAAATGGATATCTATAGTTCTTTGCTACACCCTTCCTGCACATTCCTGCCATCCTTTTCCTTTGTTTCCCCACTGCTTGCTCCCCATTTCACCACTTTCTTATCTTTTAAAGAATTATTGCACAATGGTGCATGATGCACACCATCACTAAGCAATGGTAAAAGGCAGTAGTATCAGTAGATGTTGTAAAATTATCATACATACTTGTAAAAGTCAAGCTTACACCCCATTTTGAGCCCGGTATCATCTGTCTCCAACAACAAGGCATTAACCCATCTGGACACAGAGTAATTTCTTTAGCAGATATATTTTATAAAATCATTATTAACTGTCACATTTTATCTTTATATTTCCCTTTGTACTCCCCAGTGCTTGCTCCTTATATCACCAATGTCATATTTTCAACATTAACTGTGTATGAAGCATCATTGCACGATATAAATTAATGTTCTATAAAGCCTTGGCACGCAATCCCCATTTATTTTTACAAAGTATGTGTGCACCATGCAGCCTTGTTAAGCAAGGCAAATAAAACAATTAATAAATAACAGAAATGAGAATAGTAGTGAATAGTAGTAGTTCAAATGCAGGTGTATGTGACAGTTTCACATAGTTTTAAGTGTAAATAATTATAAATTGGGATATTTATGAATCTGTGTCATCATTTTTGTTGCACATGGTAGTGGTTTCAAATGCAGGTTTATATAATATCTGTAACCTCTTTTGCCGTAAGTGCACAGATGTATACCATCATGCATCATCATGCACTGATTTTCTGAAGAAAAGAAATGGGGAATACAAAAAAGTGGTGAAATGGGGAGCAAGCAGGGAGGCAATCAAAGAGGAAAGGAATGTGGAGGAAGGGTGTAGAAAATAACTATAGCTATCCATTTCTGAAACAGCAAAACATGATAATATATGAAGACTATTAGCTGAATTTGGATTGTCACTGAGAGAGAGAGAGAGAGAGAGAGAGAGAGAGAGAGAGAGAGAGAGAGAGAGGTGACCACATCACAATCATGCTGTATAGCCAATTGGACCAAATCAAGGGTGTCATGAAGACACTAGTGGGAAATGGAGAGCTATGTATAGGACAATATTTCTTTTTTGGTACAGGTGCCCTTTTTTTCTTTTTGGCAAAGAGAGAGGGGAATGCTGGGTAGGGACCTAGGTATGTGTGAGTAAGGTAAGCTGGGTAGGTGAGGAAGCAATGGCAGACAGACAGGACATACAAGATGAAACAGGGATCATGAAGGACACGGGGGGGACATCATTGCTGGGGAGGGGGGGGACATCAAGAGTCCATGGACGTCAAGTTTGGAGACAGTGAGAATCAAGTCCTCATCCGGTAGAGTGTCATCACTGTCACCTCACTGAGCTGAAGGCTGCAGTGTCTGATGTCTCCTTGTAATATTCAGAACAACAATGGAGGGCAGTGTCTCCACTTGGCGAAGGCATACACCAACTGTGTGGTGCACACTCTTATGCACCAACCCTGGCAGTTCATACCAGGTGATAAAATCACCATCTCTGCCACTGCTGGTGGCAGGAACCACTGGCCTATCCTGTGGGGCAGAACTACCTGAGGGCCTAGATAGTGCAGGGGCAGCAGAGGGGTTGCTACCTGGTTGTGCTCCTGATGTGGTGGGGTGTGGTGCCATAACTGGTGGAGTGGGGGTAGGTGGCTCCCATTGTGCTGTGGAAAAAAATGTAAAAAAAAGAACATAAGGAGTGGGAGAGAGAACAAAATGGAGAACATCAGCAACATCATAAGTGACGTACAAAGCAGTGATACAGTTATTTCACTCTATTATGTTACCTTTACTATGAACAGTGCAAACTGTAAACAAATATTTTTATAAAGTTTCTGAATACCCACTTGATAACAGATGCACAATATAGTACAGATTTCAGCTAGCAATCCGTGATGTGCACATATATTGCCCTTATGCAGGCTTCAATTCTACTAATTACATTTTACAGCAGGCAATTTGTACCACTGCTAGAGAGGTCTGCAGTTACAGTGCAATAATAATGAAAACATAACAGTACTTGTTCATTTTGTAATTGTGTTGTTTGAACCTACAATTTCTGACTACTCTCTACTACCATAGTGTTCTATGTTCCCACAGAGTACTGCATGCATACTTTCCTTTTACAGTTGCGAGATGTATGCTCTATTTTATAGTACTATATTCATAGGCCTCAAACTCTTACAGCAATAAATGTGGGCAAAGTCATATGTACTAGGGGGCCAAAGTCCCCAAAATAGGGATGACTCTTACATGCTTGCTCTTACAAACTTATTAAAGTGATACAGTAACAGGTTTTGCACTTGCACGACTTTTCTGAAGGGTCTGAGGTCTAAATCTCAAATGTCTGACATTATTTAGTGACATCAGTCCTCAATCCTTATGCAAGTATTTGACTGAAAGCCACAATTATATCTGTATCTATACAAAGACCGGACATCCTGTGGAAATCCATACAGTTGACTGGTTTTACTGCATTACATACCAACTAAGTCATACCTCACAACCTCTTACAGCCAAAAATGTGAACCGATCAATAAATATTGGCGATACAAAGGAGCACAAACAGCAACACATTTTACATATTCTTCTACAAACCTAGAAAAGTGATACAATAACAAGCTTTTCATTAGCACAGGTGTTCTGAAAGGTATGAAGTATGACACACAAATGTTATTTTCTGACTACAGTCCTCAATGCTTTGGCTAAGATTTGCCAGACAAACACAATTTATGAGAAGCAAACCAAAATTGTGAGGCAACACTCTGAACATTCTGCAAAACCCGTACATCTGAGAGGTATTACGAAGCAGTCTAACTTTTAATGCTACAGCAACAGTGCCGTTGTGATGCATATATACCACACGCTGCTTGTCTCCATGCCAATCAAATTTTGTGGGCTCTAACATTCAGATCATGATCTGCCTCAGCTGTGTGAAAAACAGAACAGAATACCATTATGAATATAATGCCTGACTATATGCAGCGTTAAACTATTACAAGTAATGTCTGAAAGTCATACTTACACATCTGTGGGATACCACCAGTCTGAAGTTTTTTGATCCAATGGTCTAGGATAACCCTCCTCATAATCCTGAGGTCTCTGTTGTGGTTCCTACACTGTTTACCAGTGTGGGGGATACCGGTAGCACTGGTCAGAGTGCAGGTCAGACTGTTCCATGCCTCTGTCCTTGATTGTAAGTCATGATAGTGCCTCTGCAGGAGCCAGGACCATTGGCCATTCACTAGGAGTCCAACAACCTCTTTGGACTACTGGACACCCCACCTTTGAGCCCTAAATCTCAAACCCTCTCCATGTCTGTCACAGAGCAAGTCTAATGTAGGATAATATTTTCCCACCAACTGCACATATTGTGTTTACTCAGAGGGCACACTTTTTAATTTTGCAATATTTGAAAAAGCTGCACATTGCTTACCATCTCGCAAACAGGGTGTAATGGGTGCAACATGCTTGCGTGATGGTAAGCACTGCAAAAGTTTGGTAACTAATTCAATTTATATGTTATTTGAGATACAGGCAATTCTGTAACTGTGTTGGTCCAATGAGAAGTGCATGTCAAGCCACATAGCAAGAATATACTTGCCTGAACACAGTATGCATTCTACCTACAGTTATACTTTTGCTGTTAATTACACAATATATATATATTAATAAATAATTACATAACTGACACAATATTACCGTGTCAGTCCTAAGTTATATAAATATTATATGAACTACACTAGGTGACCTGCTATAAGTGAGAGTGACTATAATGTGAATTGGAACAATATTAAAATTGAGTAGCATACATTGTATTCGAACCCTGGACTATATGGATGTTAGTCCTGCACTGACATCTATTGCCACAGGAAAGTTTGGAAATCCTTTCTTTATGTATCAGTTAATTGCTAAATACTGCAATGTCACAACAGTAAAATAAAGACTGTACACCTTGTACTCAAACCCAGGATCACCTAGACTACAGACCTAGACTTAACACTTGCTGCCACAGAGTAAGTTACATAGCATCCCCTAAATTAGTATTCATTTATAAGTTCTTGCTGTTAACCACTGTGTGATGATGCTTAGTGGGTTTGCAAGATGCACAATTACATTAATAGAAAGCATTTGGTTTATATTTTGGCTGTCTTGGTCTTGTCTGCTACCTGGGTGGCTCAGCCATTCATTTTTCTCACTGCTGCTTTACACGCAAAACTGATTAGCATAGCCAAACCGGTTTTTGCTAAGTGGTGCATCACGCAAACAAAGCACCCTCCCCCACATCACCCATTAAAGTAAGACAGATTTGGGATTCACTGCTGTGCATTCAGAACATCAGGCAATGAGCACCCTTCAGCACTCATTGTTTCTGTAGCAGGTGCGGGTTTTTATCGGATTGAGTTGCTAGCCCGAGGCCCAACCCTCCTCAGAGGGTGTATCACAAAATTGCACTCACACCTAGGGCCAATTTAGAGTGTCCAATCCACCTACTGCATGTCTTTGGAATGTGGGAAGAAACTGGAGCACCTGAGGGAAGCCCAGACAAAAGCAGGGAGGACATGCAGACTCCATATAGAAGGCACCCCAGCTGAGAATCGAACTGGAGAACCTCTTGCGGTGAGATAACAACACTAACCGCTACACCACTGCACTGCCCTGAGTAAGACAGAAGGAGAAAAAAAGGGAAATACAGTTTCTTACTACACAAGAGGTATGTCTGCAGAGGGCAGGATTTCCAGTGTCACTCCAGTGCACCTTCAGAAAACAGGATGAGTGCCTTATCCCTGTTTGCCACACAAACAACTTGGCAGTAAACAACCTTAAGTTATCCATCACACAACAATCTTCCACAATGTATTTAAACTTATATCAAGCCATCAGCTGTTACTTATACATGTATTGTATGAAATAGATTTGGATGTACTGCACTTAGAGATCATATAACCTCTTAGGGCTATTGCTTGACATTATACCAGTCTGTGTTGTTTGGCCTTTCAGCAGTTATCTGATTAGTATTCAGAGATATGCAGTGTGAAAGCCAGTCTACCTCATTTACCGTACATTGTGTGTGTATATTAATTAGGAGTAGAATGATATGCAGTTGTCAGCAAATGAAGGCCAGCTTGAATGACACAAAAAAGCATACAAGGCTCTTATGTTGGTGGGAGCACATGCAAGGGTACACTGTTCTTTCAAGGGGGGTGGGTCAAGCTCAGGTCATGTTATGGTACAACTTCTCTATGCAAAGGTATTCCATTACAAATATATGATGCTAAACTGAGGCCATGCATTGATCACCAGTACTTTGGAGAGTTATGAATGAGTGAATCTTGCATGACTGAAGACTACTACTTTCTAATGGAGACATACAAGTGAAATAACTCTCTGCTGTCAAATGTTATTTGACTTTCTGTACACATCTCCCACCTTTTATCTGCTTACTGTACCACAAGATGGAATACAAGTACATGCTATAGTAGTATTATGCATTACTGTACATGTTCAGAACTTACCTTGTAAATGCTGTATCTGTACTCCATGCTTTGTGACATCCCTAGCAAAAAGCAACATGGAGACTGCATGGATGCTTTATATCTTGTTGAATAGCTTCACAAGATTGGTTGATTAGCCTACAATTCATCTACTTATGCAGTAATGAGCATTACTGGAGCACAGACTAAGACAGATGCAATTCATTAATGATGCATTCCTTTATAAAAAGGAAACGTGTACCTAGCCAGAATGATGTAGAGGAGAGTTAGTACATTATTCAACTCATTAAGACAACCGTACTTCTTCACAGTATATCACTACAGAGGAATATTGCACTCCAGCAGGTATGTTCCCATTTTGTTACCTATATAATGCATTTGCTGGAATGTAGTTATGAATAAATGTGAAGTAATGGCTTTCACACTTTAATCTGTATGCATTACTTAGAAGTGTAATGATGGCATGGTCTTGGTTGTTAAGCGATTTCACAGGTACACAGCATTAATACCTGAAAAGGGAAAGCTGTGTTATAAATATGTATACATGTTACATGGACAGGTCCTTTGATAGCACTCTTAGCATTTCAAAGATGTTTTGTTAGCACAATGGGTCCTTAGCCTGTCATTTTGTTTGGGGAGTGAAGATGAGTTAGTGCTAATGCACTAACTAGACTGGAATGCTATTTTAGGTGGGTGAGCATATTTTACTTAATGCCAAAAAGTAAAAAGAAAGCACTGGATACAGTCAGATACTTTTATTAAAAATCGCAAGTTAAAACCTCTCTTCAGAGATAAAACTTTCACCATAAGGCTTCCTCAGGCGAATAAATCTCAGCAACAGCAGTCAGCAGTTAAATAATCATTAAATCACATGACACAATTTCAAACATTTTGATGTAATTCCCTTAAATAGGGTTTTAAAGTGAAACAATCATTTAGTCCTGGTGGTAAATGGGACTTCATCCCCAAAATCCATTTCATTTCTTCACTTTCTATTAACATTTTTACATCTCCCCCTCTAAGTGGTTTATAGATAACCTTCAGTATCATAAATTTAAACACATGTTCACCTCTTTCTGAAATATGTTTACTTAATGCAGTTGTCAATAACTTGTGTTTTATATGACTAAGATGACCAGCTATACGTTCTTTGAACCTTCTATTGGTCATACCCACATAATAGCTTTCACATAGATCACACTTAGCCATATAAATTAAATTACTAGTATTACAGTTTCCATAAACCTGTAATATAAACTCGTTTTTTGTAACATGATGTGTAATTGATCGCTTCGTATATAAATGCTTGCAATAAACGCAATTATTACTTTTAAAAGTATCCTGCTTACATCCATTTCCACGAAAAACTTCTTCCCTGCTCTTTGTAGCACAATTGCTTTAACGTACAATTGCGTTTGTAACCAAACGCTGTACATTCTGCTACTAAATCTTGCAGCCCTTGAACAGCTCTTAAAATTTCCCAATGCTTCATAATAATATTTTTTATTTCTGTTGTATTCCTGTTATAAGTAAGCATACATCTTGTTTTATTTGATCTAATTCGTGTCCTATCCTTCCCATGATGTCCCTACTAAAGAATGGAACTATATCATGCTCTAACTGTTGGTGTTTAACCTCTCATACTGCTTTATCCACTGCTCTCTCTGAGTAACCTCTCATGAGAAAATCCTGACCCATATTTGTTAGTTGACTATCTGATTTATCTTCTGTGTTCAACCTTACAACCCTTTGCATTTGATTGAAAACTATGTTCTCAAACATAAAAGGAGGGTGCATACTATTGTGATGTAAATAATTATTATGTTTCACCTCTTTTTTGTACATTTCAGTGTATTTTTCTCCTTCTCTATTTCTTATCAGCATAACATACAAAAATGATAGCTCAATGGAGCATTCATATTTTAATTTTAAAAATGGCGTACTCTCATTAGCTTATGCCAAAAATCCATGAAACTCTTCTGAACTACCATTCCAAATTAAAAAAAGGTCATCTACAAAATGCTTGTAAAATGTAATGTGATCTCTATGTCCATTTGCTGTAGATAACATATTTTTCCTCCCATATATACATAACTATGTTTGCATAGCTATTAGCTACACTTGTTCCCATAGCTACACCCTTTTGTTGATAGTACAGTTTTGTATCAAATAAAAAAACATTATTGGTTAAAACTAATCTTAGCATTTCACATAACATGTTAATTTTCTGCATCTCATAGCCTGAAAATCTTACTAAAAATGTCTTGGTGCTGGCTATCCCTTCATCATGTGGTATAGAAGTGTAAAGTGAATCAACGTCCATAGTGACAAAGTGCGACCTCTGATTTAGATAGCCCACTGACCAATTGTAAAATTGCTCCAAGAAGCTAGCTGTATCTTTCAAAATTTTAGGCATTTTATCCAAAACTATACGTAATTGCTGTTCTAAGTACGTGGACATGGGTTCTGTCACCCACCCTCTTGAAGGCACTATAGGCCTCATTGGGGGGTCAATCACACTCTAATGCAGTTTTGGTATGCCGTAAATAAATGGCAATTTTAAATTTTCAACAAACGGATAGTTAAACAAATCATCTGTGATAAGACTAGTGTCATGCATTTTACATAACATGCTGTTGAATTCTAAACATAAGCCATTTACTTCATTCCTTATAATGGATTTATACCGATCTTCCTGCAACATCATTTGCATTTTATTAAAATAAAATTGTTTGTCCATTACTGCAATCCCTCCCCCCTTCTCTGCACCCTTAATCACTATGTCATGATTTGTAATTAGTGAGTGTATTGTTTGCTGTTCATCTCTAGTTAAATTAAAATATCTAGCAGCTTTGTTATTTTCATACAATGCATAAACATCTCGTTCAATAGCTTTTTCAAATATTTGTAAGGCACCTGTGACCTGTGAAGCAAAAATGTTCCTTCTCCTGAGTACAGTTTCATAGTTATTTGTATTAACAAAAATTATTTTCATGCTCAAATTGCATACAAAATTTTGACTTCTATTAAAGTCTTAGAAATGTCTATTAACTGTGCTGGCACAAAGGTTAAACCCTTGCTTAAAACAGATAGTTCAGAGTCAGTAAGTCCATAGTCTGACAAGTTAAACCCCCAAAATGTCTTATTTATCTGTTATTTTGGCTCCTGGTGTAAGGACGCTTCACCAAATTTTCATTCTTGTAGTGTTAGGCTCTGCATCCAGGTCCGTGGTTTCGGCATTGGGAGTGGTTGATTCAGTAAAAGTGAAAAATCCACTGGGTCAAG
Source organism: Protopterus annectens (assembly GCF_019279795.1). Taxonomy (NCBI): domain Eukaryota; kingdom Metazoa; phylum Chordata; order Ceratodontiformes; family Protopteridae; genus Protopterus; species Protopterus annectens. The sequence goes on along the minus strand of NC_056726.1, from coordinate 261,134,199 downwards.
TACATCCATCTGTGTATGGTCAACCCTTGCCATCTGTCCTCCTCCTACATGGGTCTCGATGTTAGAAGTTGTTGTTGTGACTGAAAGACGTCTTATAGTTTTGAGTGCCATATTTGTTTGCATCTCTACTGCTTGATGTTCTGCCTTAACGCTGTTGTGTCAAGGATGCCAATCACCATTGCTTCAGAAAGGGGAGGGACTTCTGTTTGTTGCTTAGTCCTTTCATTGGTTTGTTTCAATTCTCTGGGCCAAAGGAACAGATGTCCATTTTTTTTTGTGTTTCAATAAGCCTTTTTTCAAAGGCTCTAGTCTATTTAAAGTATCATTCATGAGCTCTATACTTTCTTCAAGTGTAACATTAGAGGCTACGTCATTATAAAAAGTTTCTACATTTTGCTTCATGTCTAATTCAAGTGGGTGAAAATACACATTCATAAGTTCCATATATCGAAATGAGAAACATAAAGGAATAAGTTGCCACCTACGTAACAAATCTGGATAGTTATCTCTATAAGATGGCATCTTTAGTATCCGAAGCCCTCTCAGCACATTTTATTGTACATAAGTCTCAGATAACAGTCTCTGCCACTGCAAATGTTTATAAGCCATAACCATATGTTCAAACTCACATAACTTATCTTTGTAGGTTTGAAGTGATTCCATGTGTTCATTATCTCCTGAAACAGATGCTGTCCTCATGTTTCCAACATATGCTACTGATAGCAGTGGATTTGTAGTTACATCAACGATTTCACCAAATGTTCTAAGAAACACCACCATCTTTACTCACTCTGCTAACGTTGAAACCAGCACTGAGTGCCCAACAGCTTCAGTAAAGCACAAAAAGTCTAGAGCAAACTGATAAGCTGATGGTTAATCAGTACTCAATATCCAAACAAACTCCAAAAAGTAAAAAGAAAGCACTGGATACAGTCAGATTCTTTTATTAAAAATCACAAGTTAAAACCTCTCTTCAGAGATAAAACTTTCACCATAAGGCTTCCTCAGGCGAATGCATCTCAGCAATAGCAGTCAGCAATTAAATAATCATTAAAATCACATGACACAATTTCAAACATTTTTATGTAATTCCCTTAAATAGGGTTTTAAAGTGAAACAGTCATTTAGTCCTGGTGGTAAATGGGACTTCATCCGCAAAATCAATTTCATTTCCTCACTTTCTGTTAACATTTTTACATCTCCCCCTCAAAGTGGTTTATGGATAACCTTCAGTATCTTAAATTTAAACACATGCTGTTCGCCTCTTTCTGAAATATGTTTAATTAATGCATTTGTCAATAACTTGTGTTTTATATGACTAAGATGACCAGCTATACATTCTTTGAACCTTCTATTGGTCATACCCACATAATAGCTTTTACATAGTTCACACTTAGACATATAAATTAAGTTACTAGTATTACAGTTTCCATAAGCCTGTAATATAAACTCCTTTTTTGTAACAGGATGTGTTATTGATCACTTCGTATATAAATGCTTGCAATAAACGCAATTATAACATTTAAAAGTAGCCTGCTTACATCCATTTCTAAGAAAAAATCTTCTTCCCTGCACTTTGTAGCAGAATGTCTGCTTTAATGTACAATTGTGTTTGTAACAAAATGCTGGACATTCTGCTACTAAATCTTGCAGCCCTTGAACATCTCTTAAAATTTCCCAATGCTTCATAATAATATTTTTTATTTCTGTTGTATTCCTGTTATAAGTAAGCATACATCTTGTTTTATTTGATCTAATTTGTGTCCTATCCTTCCCATGATGTCCCTACTAAAGAATGGAACTATATCATGCTCTAACTGTTGGTGTTTAACCTCTCATACTGCTTTATCCACTGCTCTCTCTGAGTAACCTCTCATGAGAAAATCCTGACCCATATTTGTTAGTTGACAATCTGATTTATCTTGTTATGTGTTCAACCTTACAACCCTTTGCATTTGATTCAAAATTATGTTCTCAAACATGAAAGGAGGGTGCATGCTATTGTGATCTAAATAATTATTACGTTTCACCTCTTTTCTGTACATTTCAGTGTGTATTTCTCCTTCTCTATTTCTTATCAGCATAACATCTAAAAGTTCTATCTGCTCAGAGGAGCGGTCATATTTGAATTTTAAAAATGGTGTACTCTCATTAGCATACACCAAAAATCCATGAAACTCTTCTGAACTAACGTCCCAAATTAAAAAAAAAGGTAATCTACAAAGCACTTGTGAAAGTAATATGATCTCTATATCCATTTACTGTGGAGAGAACATATTTTTTCTCCCATATATACGTAACTATATTCACATAGGTATTAGCTACACTTGTTCCCATCGCTACACCCTTTTGTTCATAGTACAGTTTTGTATCAAATTAAAAAACATTATTGGTTAAAACTAATTTTAACATTTCATATAACATGTTAATTTTCTGCATCTCATAGCCTGAAAATCTTACTAAAAATGTCTTCGTGGTGGCTATCCCTTCATCATGTGGTATAGAAGTGAAAAGTGAATCAACATCCATAGTGACAAAGTGTGACCTATCATTTAGATGGCCCGCTGACCAATTGTAAAATTGCTCCAAGAAGCTAGTTGTATCTTTCAAAATGGTAGGTATTTTATTCAAAACTATCTGTAATTGCTGTTCAAGTATTTGGACATCGGTTCTGTCACCCACCCTCTTGATGACACTATAGGCCTCATTGGGGGGGGGGGGGTCACTCACACTCTTATGCAGTTTTGGTATGCCGTAAATAGCTGGCAATTTTGAATTTTCAACAAATAAACAAATCATCCGTGATAAGACTAGTGTCAAGTTTTTTAAAAGTAATATGTGTCATATCTATGGGTTTTAAATGTTTATTCTGTGCTATTTATTTATACATAAATGTATAATATTAGTTTTTCTGACTAGGCTATATGAATGTATTGACATAATTTGTAGTAATATATATTGGTTTTTATTGTTTCATTTGTCTAGTGTCTATCCCCTTGTGATTAGTTCTGGTATGTATATTTCTTCTGCTGCCCCCCTTTTTTAGTTGAAGCTGTATTTTTAAATTATTTTAAATAAATTATCAATCATTCTATTAATGATGTCATGTGACTATAGGGTGTACATAAACGTTTCAGTATGGAGTGTGTCTGTAGTCTGAAGAAGTCATTTGCTAACAGCTGACGAAAGCGCTAAATAAAAAGAGTCTTGGTTTTCATCTGAGAGCCGTATTGCTCTTGTTTGTTATATTCTCAATAGTTCCATATTAGGGGTTATCATGGGAAGGATAGGACACGAATTAGATCAAATAAAACAAGATGCATGCTTACTTATAACAGGAATACAACAGAAATAAAAATATTATTATGAAGCATTGGGAAATTTTAATAGATGTTCAAGGGCTGCAAGATTTAGTAGCAGAAGGTACAGCATTTGGTTACAAATGCAATTGTACATTAAAGCAGACATTCTGCTACAAAGAGCAGCCAAGAAGTGTTTTTCTTGGAAATGGATGTAAGCAGTGTACTGTTAAATGTAATAATTTCATTTATTGCAAGCATTTATATACGAAGCGATCAATTACACATCTTGTTACAAAAAAGGAGTTATATTACAGGCTTATGGAAACTGTAATACTAGTAATTTAATTTATATGATTAAGTGTGATCTATGTGAAAGCTATTATGTGGGTATGACCAATAGAAGGTTCAAAGAATGTATAGCTGCTCATCTTAGTGATATAAAATGCAAGTTATTGACAAATGCATTAAGTAAACATATTTCAGAAAGAGGTGAACAACATGTGTTTAAAGTTATGATACTGAAGGTTATCTAGAAAACACTTAGAGGGAAAGATGTAAAAATGTTAAAAGAAAGTGAGGAAATGAAATGGATTTTGCAGATGAAGTCCCATTTACCACCAGGACTAAATGACTGCTTCACTTTAAAACCCTATTGAAGGGAATTACATCAAAATGTTTGAAACTGTGTCATGTGATTTTAATGATTATTTAACTGCTGACTGCTATTGCTGAGGTGTATTCACCTGATGAAGCCTTATGGTAAAAGTTTTATCTCTGAAAAGAGGTTTTAATTTGTGATTTTTAATAAAAGAATCTGAGTGTATCCAGTGCTTTCTTTTTACTTTTTGGAGTTTGTTTGGATATTGAGTACTGGTTAACCATCAGCTTATCAGGTTGTTCTGGACTTTTTGTGCTTTACTGAAGCTTTTGGACACTCAGTGTTGGTTTCAACGTTAGTAGAGTGAGTAAAGATGGCGGTGTTTCTTAGAACACTTTGTGAAATCGTTGATGTAGCTACAAATCTACTGCTATCAGTAGCGGATGTTGGAAACATGAGGACAGCATCTATTTCAGGAGATAATGAACACATGGAATCACTTCAAACCTACAAAGAGAAGTTACCTGAGTTTGAACATATGGTTATGGCTTAAAAACATTTGCAGTGGCAGAGACTGTTCTTTGAGGCTTATCTATAACATAAAATTGTGCTGAGAGGGCTTCGGATACTAAAGATGCCATCCTATAGAGATAAGTATCCAGATTTGCTCCATAGGTGGCAACTTATTAATTTAAGTAGCTGATTTCGGTATATGGAACTTATGAATAAGTATTTTCAATTACTTGAATTAGACATGAAGCAAAATGTAGAAACTTTTTATAATGACCTAGCCTCTAATTTAACACTTGAAGTGGGTATAGAGCTCATGAATAATACTTTAAATAGAATAAGCACATTTGAAAAAAGGCTTATTGAAACAAAAAAAGAAAATTAAAAAGGAATTTGTGTGACTTTGAAAATGGACGTGTTCATTTGGCCCAGAGAATTGAAACAAACCAATGAGGGGACTAAGCAACAAACAGAAGTCCCACCCCTTTCTGAAGCAATGGTGATTGACATCACTGACATAACAGCAGTTGAGGTGGAACATTGAGCAGTAGAGAAGCAAAGAAATATGGCACTCAAAAATATGAGGAGTCTTTCAGTCACAGTGACAACTTCTAACATCTAGACCCATATAGGAGGAGGACAGATGGCAAGGGTTGACCTTACACAGATGGATGCAACTTGACCCAGTGGATTTTCCACTTTTAGTGAATAACCACTCCCAATGCCGAAACCACAGACCAAGATGCAGAGCCTAATGGAGAACTACAAGAATGAGAAATTGGTGAAGCGTCCTTACACCAAGAGCCAAAACAACAGATAAATAGGACATTTTTGGTGTTTAACTTGTCAAACTATAAACTTACTGACTCTGAACTATCTGTTTTAAGAAAGGGTTTAACCTTTGTACCTGCACAGTTAATGGACATTTCTAAGACTTTAATAGAAGTCAAACATTTTGTTTGCAATTTGAGCTTGAAAACAATTTTTGGTAATACAATTAACAATGAAACTGTACTCAGGAGTTGCTCCACAGGTCAGAGGTGCCTTACAAATATTTAAAAAAGCTATTGAACGAGATGCTTATGCATTGTATGAAAATAACAAAGCTGCTAGATATTTTAATTTAACTAGAGATGAACAGCAAGCAATACACTCACTAATTACAAATCATGACATAGTGATTAAGGGTGCAGAGAAGGGGGGAGGGATAGCAGTAATGAACAAACAATTTTATTTTAATAAAATGCAAATGATGTTGCAGGAAGATCAGTATAAATCCATCACAAGGAACAAAGTAAATGGCTTATGTTTAGAATTTAACAGCATGTCATGTAAAATGCCTGACACTAGTCTTATCACAGATGATTTGTTTAACTATCTGTTTGTTGAAAACTCGAAATTGCCATTTATTTACTGCATGCCAAAACTGCATAAGAGTGTGAGTGAGCCCCCCCGCAATGAAGCCTATAGTGTCTTCAAGAGGGTGGGTGACAGAACCCATGTCCAAATACTTAGAATAACAATTATGGATAGTTTTGGATAAAATGCCTACCATTTTGAAAGATACAGCTAGCTTCTTGGAGCAATTTTACAATTGGTCAACGGGCTATCTAAATGATAGGTCGCACTTTGTCACTATGGATGCTGATTCACTTTTCACTTCTATACCACATGATGAAGGGATAGCCAGCACCAAGACATTTTTAGTAAGATTTTCAGGCTATGAGATACAGAAAATTAACATGTTATGTGAAATGTTAAGATTAGTTTTAACCGATAATTTTTTTTATTTGATACAAAACTGTACTATCAACAAAAGTGTGTAGCGATGGGAACAAGTGTAGCTAATACCTATGCGAACATAGTTACGTATATATGGGAGGAAAAATATGTTCTCTCCACAGTAAATGGATATAGAGATCACATTATGTTTTACAGGTGTTTTGTAGATGACCTTTTTTTAATTTGGGAATGTAGTTCAGATGAGTTTCATGGATTTTTGGCATATGCTAATGAAAGTACGCCATTTTTAAAATTCAAATATTAATGCTCCTCTGAGGAGACAACATTTTTGGATGTTATGCTGATAACTACTAGAGAAGGAGAAATACACACTGAAATGTACAGAAAAGAGATGAAACGTAATAATTATTTACAAAGCAATAGTATGCACCCTCCTTTCTTGTTTGAGAACATAGTTTTGAATCAAATGCAAAGGGTTGTAACACACAACAAGATAAATTAGATAGTCAACTAACAAATATGGGTCAAGATTTTCTCATGAGAGGCTACTCAGAGAGAACAGTGGATAAAGCAGTACGAGAGGTTAAACACCAACAGTTAGAGCATGATATAGGTTCATAGGTTCATAGGTTCATAGGTTCATACTAGGCTATCTGCCGGGAACTATACCCATTATTTTGCTGTTCCATTGGTCAAGATTTCTCTTGAACAAGGCCTTCATCAAATCTGGGTTTGACATGGCCAGGTCACCTCTGAGCACTGAATAGAGCTGGAGTTCTTTCAGTTTATCCTTTTGGTGAGGTTTTGTGGCCTCCAGCTGCTGCGGGCATTGTACTCAATCATTGGTCTGATGAGTGATGAGCCTTCATGATATTCTGTGCTCAGTGGTTTTGGCATTTAACCTGGCACCAGTTATCCGTTTCTGTGAGACCCCCATCTTGTGATGTAGGTAGGCTGTGGACTGCCTTTCCTCATCAATGGCTTTGGTGACTGTTTCAAAAGTCAACCAAGTGACAAAGCCTGCAAATTCCTATGTCTTTATTTATGAGGTCCATTATGATCCTCTCCATGGCTTTGCAGATAAGGCTTGTCAAGCTGATTAAACAGCTGTCCTAGCTGTGGGTGTTTGTGGAGCACGGGACACCATCAGGTCCCATGGATGCTGTGTTTTTGCTTTGGGAGAGCAGTTCTCAGAGATGTTTGGGGCTGCACTCTCCTTTGGGGAGGGGGGGTGCACTGAACCTGTAAGCCAGTATGTTGGCAATGACTGTAGGAACAGTAATCTTCACATCATTTTGAACTAGTTCTGAGCATATCTAAGAAGGCCTTATGATTGTCTTTTGAGTCTTTTTGGATGATTTTAAGAGCTCTTAGTTTTTACTTATAGTGATCATTGTAAAAGAGTCTTTGTTTTGCTTTGGGATTGCCTTATCCATGCAGAGAAGGCATTTGTAAGTGATTGAGTACTGTTTTGTCTTTTTATTTCGATTAGTTTGTGATCTGATCTCACCAGTGAACATTGTGATCTCCTCTTGTGGGGATGGTGACTAGTTGTTCCATGGCATTTGAGTTTATGAATTCCAGGGGGTGTTTGGGCTTGAGTAGTGTTCCCAGTCTATATTAGGGTAATTGAGTCACCTAGTATGATGGTGTTTGGTGATACATTTATCCCCTCTAGTGTTTTCAGGAAGGCCATGTGAGGTTCCTGAGTTTGTGAAACATGCTACAATTTGCAGAGCAGTCTTGCCTATGGCACCTGGATGGTCTCCGATTTTCTTAGTATTGTCATGTTCTCCATACTGAGAAGGCCTCGAGTCGTGCATTTTGATTTAGACTTCTGGCTGCATTGAGCAGCATTACCCTTAGTTTTTCCTTTTTGTGTTCTAGGTGGTAGGTTTAGAATTTGAGCCTTGCCTAGGGGACATCATGGGAAGGATAGGACACGAATTAGATCAAATAAAACAAGATGTATGCTTACTTATAACAGGAATGCAACAGAAATAAAAAATATTATTATGAAGCATTGGGAAATTTTAAGAGATGTTCAAGGGCTGCAAGATTTAGTAGCAGAATGTACAGCGTTTAGTTACAAACGCAATTGTACGTTAAAGCAATCATTGTGCTACAAAGAGCAGCCAAGAAGTGTTTTTCCTGGAAATGGATGTAAGCAGGGTACTTTTAAATGTAATAATTTCATTTATTGCAAGCATTTATATATGAAGCGATCAATTACACATCCTGTTACAAAAAAGGAGTTTATATTATAGGCTTATGGAAACTGTAATACTACTAACTTAATTTATATAGCTAAGTGTGAACTATGTGAAAGCTTTTATTTGAGTAGGACCAATAGAAGGTTGAAAGAACGTATAGCTGGTCATCTTAATGATATAAAATGCAAGTTATTGACAAATGCATTAAGTAAACATATTTTAGAAAGAGGTGAACAACGTGTTTAAATTTATGATACGGAAAGTTATCTATAAACCACTTAGAGGGGGAGATGTAAAAATGTTAACAGAAAGTGAGGAAATTAAATGGATTTTGCAGATGAAGTCCCATTTACCACCAGGACTAAATGACTGTTTCACTTTAAAACCCTATTTAAGGGAATTACATCAAAATGTTTGAAATTGTGTCATGTGGTTTTAATGATTATTTAACTGCTGACTGCTATTGCTCAGATGTATTCCCCTGGGGAAGCCTTATGATCAAAGTTTTATATTTGAAGAGAGGTTTTAACTTGCGATTTTTAATAAAAGAATCTGAGTGTGTCCAGTGCTTTCTTTTTAATTTTTGGAGTTTGTTTGGATATTGAGTACTGGCTAAGCATCAGCTTATCAGATTGTTCTGAATATTTTACTTAATGCTGTGGTACAAACAAGGATATGTTTCTCTTGTTTGTCTCCTTGTTTTGTATCCTCCATCTTGTTATTTTCTGAAATATGCAGACTCTTTCATGTTTATCTATGGGGGAATACTGACAGCCTTCCTTTACTGCTTTATATGTAAGCAGTTAATTTGTAGTTATATGATCTGCATATGTTCTATTATTCTTTTGTCTTGTAGGACACAATATGTCTGCTTGTCATAGGCCCCCATTTAAAAATGCAGAGAATAATCTGATAATGATGCCTTAAGGAAACATGCTGCTGAGCTGCTGTCCAGGGGGGCAGGCCAAGAATACAGCCCTCTGGAATGAATTAGTGGCCAACATTTACATCATTGGTCAACACAGTCACACATATGAGCAGGTGTGCATGCAGCTGCAGTAGCACTTGATTGTCAAGCCACAGGTGGAGGCCCTGCTGCAGAACCCCTGTCACTGCCACTGAGGAATTCCTGGTGAACATTGCCACCCAGGACAGCTCCCAGCAATCCATAGCACAGTATGTTCTGGATGTGGTGCAACTCCTGCATCCAAAAAGGAGCTTCCAGGTATGTTTTATTAGATGATAATTAGAATACTGTGGCATAGTGCACTAACTTCAGTAATGTATATGTCTGTGTCAGTTGTTTGTTGGGTGGGTGGATTTATGATTGTTACAGTTATAATCTTAATTTGAAGTTGTCAGCCACATTCTTGTTGCCATTTATGGTACTGCAGATATAGAGGTCTTTTTTACTGTTAAATGTGATGATGTTGCCATTACCTCTTGCTTTATTTCTTTCAGGACCATTAGGAATACAGACACACAGGCCTCCTGCATATGGTACACCTAATACATTTATATCAGTACTGCAGATAAATTTCAAGATATCTCATAATGTGTCCTTTCAGGCCTGTTGTGTGTATTGCTGTACTGTCTGTAATAGTGACAGCAGTGCACTTTTTTTTAGCATATATTGCAGGATAGTATTGTAGGTATTACTGCATTCCTGTGTTTCTTCCTTTTTATTACAAGTGAGTGTGACAGTGGGAGTGTGGGCTCTCTGACACCTGATGTCAGTGTCTCAACAGATACTGATGATTATGGTGGCCAACCTGAGGCACAGTTTGGGGCTGCAGAGGTTGAATCTGGCACAGAGGTTGACATCCAGCAACCCCCTTCATTTTCCCCGGACACAGCCAGTAGGCCTATGCCTAACCAGTCCACTGAGGCTAGAGCTACTGGGCAGGCTGAGGATGAGGGCATTGATCAGGGAATGTGGCTACTGTGGCTTAAGTTCCAGTTGAATCTGTCCATAGCTAAAGTGTTGGTGAAATGTCATGCAGGAGGGTTGATAGGGGTGCTTGGAGGAGGCCTGCTGCCCCTCCTCCACCTGATGTAGGTGTCTCTTCCCATGTCACTCAGTGGATGTTTAGGGCCATCATGGAGGCACAGGCACATTCCACATCACCTTCACATGGAGGACCCCTACAGAGACACACACACAACAGTTATGTAGTTCAGCCTGTATATATATATATATATATATATATATATATATCTATACACACACACACACACACACACACACATATATATATATATATATATATATACATACACACACACACACATATATATATATATATATATATATATATATATATATATATATATATATATATATATATATATATATATACATACATATATACATATGTATATATATATATATATATATATATATATATATAGTGTGTGTGTGTGTGTGTTGCTTAAATGATAATACAAGTTTTACAGTGGATAGCATCATCATTTCACTACTTTATCATGTATTCTCTTGTAAGGGTTGTGAAGTCATCAACTGCAATGTGTCTTACTACTTTCTAACTGTCTTCTTTAATGATTATCCAGTACAAACGTATGGCACACATCATAAGTCAGGCCATTACATTTAGATCTCTGGATTGCATGATGGCACTGTAGTATAATCTCATCAGAACTTTACAGTATCATGCTCTTTGTTGCATGTAGCTCACCGGAAACATGCCTCTACAGGACACTCCGCAGGACTTTCTCATCAAGCTCACACAGAGCCTACAAAACATGCCATGATGTATGTGTACAGATTGAAACACATGTCACTTTAATTGATGTGACATCTAACTGACATCCAGGCCACTATCTGTTCATGCCCTAGTGACAAACATGCATATCCAGTACTCGGATATAGCCAATGATATCAGCATTGTCTGTTGAGCATATGGGAATAACAGTGTCCCACCTGCTTGTGTAAAATCCAATCTGTAATATCAAGTGACAGCTGACTCCAGTGAGACTAGAACCCCTACTTATCTAATACACAGATTACAGATCACTGAATGTAACACGAGTGCCATGGCACAAGTCTGACTTGCATTGTGCCCAAGCCTTTATAGCCGATGACATCATCAGTGTCTGTTGAAGACAAGATATGTGTCTCACCTGCTGGTGTAAAATGCTCTCTGTAATATCAAGTTACAACTCACTCACACACCCACAGTTGATGGCAGTGAGAATAGAGCCCCTACCTATCAAAGTAGACAGACTACAGAACACAGTTCTTAAAACACATGCAACAGCACAAGTCTGACTTGTGTGACAGGTGTGCAGGTGAACTTATAGTAGATGACATCAGCAGGCCCTGAGAGACAACAGCTTGGGAGGCCAGTATGGAATGAATGTGTATGGATGAGCAGCTATAAAAAACTGGCCAGCCATGGCATCTGAGAGATAACTGTAGGATGCCACTTTTCCTATGCTGCCTAACTGTAGGGTGCCACGTATGCTCTGCTGCCTAGAGTCACATACACACAGTTGACTGCAGTGCGACCTGAACCCCTACCTATCTAATTAGGCAGACTACAGAAGACAGTACTTAATGCATGCACCATGGCACAAATCTGACTAATATATATGTGTGCAGGTGAACTTATAGTAGATAATATCAGTAAGCCCTGTGAGAGACAACAGCTTGGGAGGCTGGAATGAATGAATGTGTTGGGATGAGCAGCTATCAAAAGACTTGCAGCTATACCATTGGAGAGGTAACTGTAGGATACTAGTTATACTTTGCTGCCTAGAGTCACATGCACCCAGTTGACTGCAGTGAGATTAGAACCCCTACCTAAGTAAACAGACTACAGAACACAGTACTTAATGCACACACCACAGCACAAGTCTGACTTATACAGCTGTGCAGGTGAACTTATAGTAGATGACTTCAGCAGGCTCTGTGATAAAGACCAGCTTAGGAGACCTGTATGGAATGAATGTGTAGGCATGAGCAGCTATCAAAAAAACTGGCCAGCCATGCCATTGGAGAGGTAACTGTAGGATACCACTTATACTCTGCTATCTAATGTCACATACACCCAGTTGACTGCAGTGAGATTAAAACTCCTACATATCTGAGTAGATAGACTACAGAACACAGTATTTAACACACGTACCACAGCACAAGTCTGACATATACAGGAGTGCAGGTGAACATATAGTAGATGACATCCCTAGGCCCTGTGAGAGACAACAGCTTGGGAGACCAGTATGGAATGAAGGTATAGGGATGAGCAGCTATCAAAAAACTGGCCAGACATGCCATTGGAGAGGTAACAGTAGGCTAGCACTTATATTCTGTTGACTGGGGAGACACACATACCAATCAACTGAAGTGAAAACAGAACTCCTATCTATCTAATTGCAGAGACTACAGAATACAGTACTTAACGCACACACCATGACATGTCTGACTTATACAGGAGTGCAGGTGAACTTATAGAAGATGTCATCAGCAGGACATGTGGGAAACAGCAGTTTGGAAGGCCTGCATAGGCAGAGTCATAACATCATATGTGGCTAATAGCCTAATAGTACTAGGCTGCTTAGAAGCCTAGATGTGTAACAACACAAGTACCCTTACTGACCATATTTAGATGTTTGCGTTTAGCAGAGCAAGGTTGTGAGCACCTCCAACTGGCACTGTCCATTAGGTAGCATACAACATTATAATTTGACACTTTGTCGTGTGGTTGATATATTTCTGGAAAAAAATAAACTGAGACCCCAAGGTTTTAATGCTTGTGGGTATGTGGCCAACGCATCTACTGAAATTAGACAGCAACATATATATATTTCCATAACACATTGGGTCATACCTCTCAAACTGTTATAGCAAGGAATCTGGCCAAAGCCATACATATTGGGGTGAAAAGGACCAATCATAGGGACACATGTTACATACTGCTCTTACAAACTTATAGAGTTGATAGAATAACATGTTTTACATTAATATGAATTGTCTAAAGGGTAGGAGTTTTGAAATTCAAATGTCTGTCATTGGTTTCTGGCTTTAATAGCTAAGTATTTTCAAATAATTTGCCAGAAAACCAACTTTTAATGAGGAGCAGGACATAAATGTGATGCAAAAATCAAGGCATTCTACAAATATCTAAATAGTTGAAAGGTATGCAGTGGGCAGCAGATTTATGCTATGGTTAACTAAGTGTACACGCATGCGAGATACAGCTGGCATAGATAAGCAGTGTGCAAATGTGAGCCACATTGCTAATGTGTGACAGTTACTCGACACTAAGTTTTTGCGATGGCCAAAAGCATTTATTGAATATATCCAGTTTCTATGTCTACCTGTCTGCTTCCTAGATGGTCCAGTTTCAGCAAACCCTCACTTTGCGCAAGCACATAACCACAGTCAAACCTGCAGTTATTTGTTTGCGCTATGCACCATATTGTGAAAACAGTGGAAGAATAAAAGAAAGGTAGGAAAACAAATGGAAAGGGAGACATACGTGGACTGAGCAACAGCAAGGTATGACATACACACTACAAAATGATACACATCAGATATTTCTACATAGTTCAGGATTTCAACTCTCATACCACTGCAGATTCAAAAAACAGGATGGATGCCTTATCCCTCTATGCCACACAAACAGCTTTGCAGTAGAGAATGGAAGTCATTGTTTACACAAACAATGCATCAGAATGTACACTGCTACGAGATCTTCAGGTGTGACTTGTACTTTTAACCCTCTGTGACAAAAGGAGATACTGCCAGCCCAGCTGTCTGGAATTTTGTAAATAATTATATGTCATTTGTGAATATCAACATGATTCATATAAGATGCTTGTGTTAGAAATGTATTAGAACTGTATGTCATGTGTACATCTAACTTGTTTGTACATGTACAGACATGTAAGTTGAAAATCGTTTTTGCAAAATGCTTGAAATGTATCCAGAATGCGCCCTACTGGAATAGAACAGAAATGTACATGCAATATTGTAACTGTTTAAATGTATATATTTTAACAGTTGAAACTGGAATACAGGAGGATAACTTCAGTCCAGCAAAACTTCAGAAAAATAGCTGAAATTAAATTACTTTATGGCTACATAATAGAAGATATCTTTCAGTTTCAATGCAGCAAGGAGACACAATGTCTAAAACTAGGGAACTTTCTGTATTATCTTGGAAGTGTTTTATTGTTTTATGACTTCCAGCATCTGCCAAAGATCTGAGGTCTATGTATTTTCACAGGTAGATGCTAAATACTGCTAGCTTCCAGCAGTGAGGGGCTTCATCTAGGATAGTCAGATGTCAATAAATTATATTATTCTGCAAGCTGTCCCAGCAGTAATATTGGAGATATTAATTTAAAAAATTGATTAGAGAGAAACAGCATTCTGTATTCTGTCTTGGACCTGACAACAACAGGAACCATTCATTACACATCTGCCTTGCTCTTAAGCAAGTTAACTAGGGTTTAGTAATTATCTTAGATATAGCCAGGAATATAGCAAAGCTTAGTTTAGATATTTTTCTTTATTTATTTGAGACTGTCCTGCATTGGTGTTTTATTTGAACTTTGGAGTCACTGTAAATATATATTTAGTATTGTTCTGTTCTTTCATTATTTCTTATTAAATAAATTTAAACATTTCATTGTGGTCAATCTGTCTAGAGATATTTAAGTTCTGAGAGTGCTTGTATATTTACTTGGTGACACTGTGTGCCACTCCTAATGGCATTGCTCTTGGTCAAACTACCATTTCTATTAATATTAGCATTACACACTAAGGTTGGACATCCTTTGTTAAAGGCCTTAAAGTAGCTGATAAGGAGTTGGCTGGTGGCAGTGATAACTACCTTATAGGTAGGGAATAGGGGACATAGCTAGTAAACCTGTGCCAGCCTTTCCCAGGTGTGTGTGTGTGTGTGTGTGTGTGTGTGTGTGTGTGTGTGTGTGTGTGTGTGTGTGTGTGTGTGTGTGTGTGTGTGTGTGTGTGTGTGTGTGTGTGTGTGTGTGTGTGTGTGTGTGTGTGTCATCTGTGAGTGTATAAATCAAACCTCAAAGAGTGTGTATGTCAGCTACTTGGGCAGGGTCACGAAGCACTGGTTGGACAGAGAGAGTGCTGGAGGTCTTGGCTTGGTCTCTGTGTGCTCTTAAGGGAAATTGCAGTTGATGCAGAGGGCTGCATCTGGAAATACTGTGTGTGTATCTTGTCATCCTCTCAGTGTGTGTCTCCCCCTGGTGCCATTGGTGAGGATTGAGATTCCTTGATTACTGCTTCAGTGGTGAGACATTACACCTACTTTATTGTATTTACATAGTACACTTATTGATCACATACCCTGTTACAATTCTGCTTGCAAATATACAGCTTTTCTTACTTGTCTGTGTTTCTTGGTACTTTATCTGAGCAGTACTGTGAGACATTCAAGTGTGTAAAGCATTCAGTATCCTTGCCCTTAAAATGTGTGTGGATATTAACTGGGAGTTATATTATATGCAGTTGCCAGCAAGTGAAGGCCAGGTTGGATGGCACAAATAGCCATATACTGTTCTTTTGGGGGGACCATTGCTGTGTTACTGTTATGGTACAAGCAATGCTATACTGCTCTTGGGGGGGGGGGCTCATGTACTGTTATGTCACAAACAAGCATATCCTGTTCTTTTGTGGGTAAGCAAAGTTATTACTGCTATGGCACAAACAAGGATATGATGTTCTTGTTACACTCCTTGTTCTGCTTCCTGCCTGTTGTTTGATCTTGAGATGGGCTGTGAAGTCAGAAAACGTAATGTGTATTAGTACTGTCTATCTTCTCTCTTTACCAATTTTCCATTACAAAGGTATGGTGCAAAAATAAGGCCATGTAATGAGCATCAGTATACTTCAGATGGAGGACTGTGTGAATCTTTGAAACCTGAGGCCTAGTACTTACAAATGGACACATATGAGTAAACTAAAGGTCTCTCTGCTGTCTCATGATAAAGTATTTTTTGCACAAATCCAGTGCATGATTTACTAAATTACTGTTCCAAACTAATAAATACAATGATATGCCATAATATCATTCAAAAACCATACTCTAGGTTCAGGACTTACCTTGCAAATGCAGCAGTGGACACATTTTGTGTTCAGGGCTGACTCTGTCTGATGCAAGCAGTACACAGCCAGTATATAGGGAGGTACAGTTTGTGTGAGTTGCCTAGCATACATTTTACTATGTGTGTGAGTAGAATAAAGGTATTAGGCACCTAGATGGTCAGTGAATGTGCTATGTGTTGCCTTTTAGCCAAAGCAAGAGCATACTCAGTATGCCTATGTCTGCCTGCAGTCACAGCAGCTGATGGTTCCCCCTCTGAGCCCTCCTTTGTCTGTGGCTGTGGTGACCTAGGCATTGGTGGGGAGATGTGTGTCCCTTCCCCAACTGATCCTGCTGCAGCTGTTTCCGCAAGATCAGATTGTGTAGCATAGCACATACTGTGAAGACTTGTGCACATGTCTCTGAATTATTCAGCAGGGTTCCACCAGATATATCCAAGCACCAGAACCATGACTTCAGCAACCCAAATGCACACTCTTTGATGTTTCTGGTTCAAGCATGTGCCCCATTATGGCATTCTTCTGTGGGTGTTTGCACATCTGATGGGTTTCATCATCCATGGTTCCAGTGGATAGCCAGCATCCCCCAGTAAATGGCCCTGTGGGATGTCCCCCCCCCCTAGAAAACATCTGATACAGCTGTGATGTGTGCCAAATATGGGAATCATTGATAACTGCCAAGGGTGCCATCACACATCCAAGATTATTCCCTGGGTATTGCACACAACTTGGCAGTTGATGGAGCAGTATCCCTTGTAGTTCATATAGATTCTGCCCTACTCACCAGGTGGTGCCTTGATATGTACATGAGTGCAATCTTTGGCACCCAGTACTTCAGTGTAGTGCGCTATAGAGTAGAACTGTTACATACTGCTAGCCCTCTCCTCAGAACTCTAGGGGAAACATATGTGGTCACAGACATGTATGAGCATAGCATCCAGGAATTGATGGAGGATCCTAGATGCTGATGTTTGTGACACACCCATCATGTCCACAGTTTGAAAAGTACCTGTAACTGCTGTTCTGAGGGATACACATATCTTAGTTTCCACTGGAGTAGGTTCCCCTCGATTGGTTCTGGCTCTGACATGAGGGCAGCAGAGCTCACAGAGTACTTATAAGGTGCCCCTGTTCAGCCTGTAGTGCTCTACAACATCCAGGTCATGTAGCATCTAATAAGTTACCCTGGGCCTGAACACTCTTCTTCTCAGCCTAAGTTTATTGTCATCAGTACCAGCAGCACTGACTTCAGCCTCTACTAGCAAATGCAGAAATAGAATAGCTGTAGCAGCCCCTAGCATTGTCTCAGTTAAAAATTCCTTGTCTGTATTCCAGTGGTTATAAAGTATTTAGGATAAACAAGAATGGAGGCTACACGAATGCTGTATAGCATGTTGAATAGCTTCACTGGGTTGGATTGGTTCATGAAAATGGAATTCGCCTGCTTACACTGTAATTAGTATCTATTACACACACCTGCTGCTTGCTCATCAGTGTGCTTGGCTCACCTCCATGCACCCCCATGTAGCTATACATAAAGTAAGCATGGCAGAATTGTAATTACTTTCCTCGGTTCCCATGATATTGCGCAAGCATTGCTTATAAAAAGGAAAGTTTGCCTACCCTGTACTCACACTCAGGACCATCTGCACTGTAGTCCTACATATACACATGGCTCCAAAAGACTACTTATATAACAAGCACAACAAAAGTTGCCATTCACTCCGCCATTTCCTGTGGATGCACTACTCGCACCATTGCAAAAACAAAGACATACAAATTGTACAAAAATGATTTGAAACAGACAAAGAAGACACATTTTAGCACAAAATTTCGAGATGACACACAACCTGTGATTTGTGCATAGCTTACATGCAACCCTCTACAGACCCACCTGT